>NC_085050.1:32506855-32666855 GCF_963662255.1 Cinclus cinclus
TTAGGAATTAAGTTCCAGCACAGGAATTAAGATGAAGGCTAGCTTCTGAATTCAGCCAATAATCTATCCAAATTATGTGAAGACTGTTAGAAAACCATCTGCTATATTTCATTCTGGAGGGTATATAGAATAGTTATTTAAGCACATAGATATTGACTTTTTTTTTTAGGCTAATGAGAATCACAGAGAAGTGATGAACTTTAATGTTTCCAAATGATTAAGGTAAATACCTCCAAATGAACTGGGGAATTAAAGCATAAGTACTACTTTTTTTAAAAAAGGACATACTTGTATGAGTAATCTGTAGAAACTAAAGATCAAAATAAACTGCCTTTTCTAGGGTGTCTGTGATTAAAATCCGTGGAGCTCGTAGTCCACACTTAAGTCTTTAAACACATGATTTTCATACCTAGTTTAGCAGCTGTAAGACTCACATTTTAAATATTTTTTTTCTTTTTTCATGATACCACAATTCTAGAGAGACTGGAGAACTTAGCTGCCAAAGCCATGTTTAAAAACCAGCCCCGAGGCAGTGCTTGCACATCTTTCAGAGATGCAATTACAGCCGGATTTGGGCTGCCTAGGTTTAAAACCAGTTGAGATACAAAGCGAGATTTAAAATTGATGACTGAGCTCTTTCCACACTGTTACCCTTAAATGGTTGCATTATTAAAATATGGTAATGCAATGGCATTTTACAGTGAATTCTATTTCATGTTGTAACAAATTGTTTTGCTGCGAGAGTGCTGGAGTTGCTGACGTGCAGGGAAACACTTTTTGCAGACAGCCAGCACAGGCATCTGTGTTATTTCTCTCCAATAGGATGCATTTTTGCCCTAGTAGAAGTGTTTTACAAGAGTATGCAACTGCTGAAAGTCAGTTCTACTGTGCATCATCTCAGATAAGGAAAGACTCTAGAGAAAGAACAGGCTCTGCCTCTCGCAGGGAGAATTGGTACATGACTCAGTGTCATTAATGCTTCATTCCCAAGAAGTTAAATGACTCTTTGGTTAATAGCTCTTCATTCCAAGTGTTTTTCCTCTTACCCTGCAGATGTATTGGTTCCGCTCGCCTGGAGAGAAGGTTTGGGAGCGCACTATCATGCTGTTCCTGACAAAGGGACGCTGTCTGGAGCTCCAGCTGGCTCTGTCCTTGGGTCGGACTGCTGTGTTCTCATTAACTGATTCCTCAGTGTTAGTCTCTTTATCTACCTGTGAAAAGGAATTTAATGTATAAGACTTGCTATAACCAAATACATGCCCCCACATAGTTTTTGTGCCTTCGGGTTTTACAAGCATTGTCGTTACGTTACAGTGGATGGAAAAAGACCAGCGGCAAAAAGCACTGTACTTTTACAGAGAAGCTATTCTAAGTAAAGAAATACAAAATTCCCAAGAGGTTTAAGAGTGTGTGGAGACACTTTGAAGGTACTCTTTGTAGCCAGTAAAGCCAAAGCTTTTAGCTTTGCTAAAAGCAGAAAGGCCTTTGCTGCTCAGCAGATGGTTTGATGCAAACACAGTGCAAGAAATGTTTTGCTTTGCCATTTGCAGACATTACAATTACTGCACATTTATATTTACTTTGTTTGGTATTTGCAGAAGAGCAAGGTTCTACCATGCCAGAAATGGTGCCCGTGCACAGTGAAAGGGGGCAGCTGGGAAAGTTACACTGCCCAGGTCCTTCCAAATGTACTGCCATACATCTCCAAGCCTCAGCAGCAGGGCTGCTTTATGACAATCTCCAAACCTTCACCAGCCTTGTGAACCCAGGGAAAAGACACTGCCAGTTGCTGTCCCTCACCACAGCCTGCTGCCTACTAGAGTTGTCCCACGTGTGCCAGAGGGAGCCTGAAGTGCTCCCATCCCTGTTGGTGGCACAGCCTGTGCTTACTTCCATGCTACAATCATCATGGCTGCTAAGCTAGACCAAGCTGTGCAGCAGTTGGAACATCCAATGTTACTGATGTGCACTGGGGCTTTTTCTTCAATTTGGGTAATTTAATGAGGTTCATGGTTTGCACAGTGCAGGTGATAAATACAGTGACCTAAACAGCACAACAGCAACCCCGAGAAGATGTGGCTTGCAGAGATCTATGCTGTGGCTGGCTCTGCAGTGGGGTCTGCTGTCTTTCACTCATTGTCTGGGTCCACCCAGCCCAGGCACTTGTGTGCATGTCTAACCTTCACATGTCGTCCTTGCCATCTCCCCTTGCTGAGTTAGGGCTTTGATCTATATTCACTTGCTACCCAGCAGACTGTCAGTCCTTTTAATAGCACAGCCTTAGCTCATTTGGCATCTTGCCACATTAATTGAAGTTAATTACAGTTTCCAGCAAGTCCACTGAGATGTTAAACTTCTGTGTTGTCACAAAGTTGAAGGAACGAGATGTCACTTTTCGTCTTTTTACCTCTGCTATTTTATAGAACTTGTGGGTTTGAAACATGCAACAATGCTTTTACTAAGATGCAGGAAGAGTCTAAAATTTTTATTTTGGAGAGTGTGCTACCACATCAGGGATATGTTTACTAAACATCTACTAAAAGTGCTTTCAAGAAAGTGGAATATAATTTTAAAGACAATAGTAACCAAGAAAATGGAATTGCAATTTGCTTTATGCGGTGTGTGGGTACAATAGTACCCTCAATAGTTCAAAAATATACACAGTTTTATTACACATTTTGGAATTTTCTGTTCATTAATGTTTTGCCCTGTTTTCTGCTAAGGCAGTTCTTTTATTTCATGCCCAAAAATAAGGGGAAAAATAAGGAAATCCCTGCACTGGTTTAAAGATCTTGACCCTTGTCATGTGTTTTTCCCTGTTCAGCAGATGAATCAGAAAAAAGGAAATGATGAAACAGATATGCAGAAATATTTTAAATATGCACAAGCTGAAGCTACTGAACTAGTCTTGTATTTTGAGTGCTCTAAATATGCAACAAAGAAAGTGAAGATAGTCTTGGTTAATTGTCCTGGACTTAGAAGTCCTGCCTCACATGTTTGTCCTATGTCCTCTTCATAGTTCAGAAGTGACCAATTTTGTTACACAGACATACTGACAAGTGCTATAGCAAAGGCCACATCAAATTCTAAATGCCTAGATCCAGCAGACTTCTCTATTAATTGCCCAGAAATAGATTTTTAGACACAAGATATTCACCAGTGTTAGAATTACAGCATCTTGCTGTCTTTCCTGGGCCTCATCACTGTTCTCTCTGTTCTTGTCTTCATTCATTTCTGGTGCATCCATGAGTATCCCCATGTCATCATTACAGTCACCTTCTACTTCCAGCTTAATGCCATCTTCCTCTTCATCCACAATTTCATCAGAGGTCTCTGCGAGCATCTCTAGCCTGTATGAACAGAAGTAGCACAGGCTTACTCTGAAACTGAAAAAGCTCACCAGAGAAAGATACCAGAAAGCTCAGACCTGCACTTAGGTGTAAGGCATGCTTTCTCCTGACAGGGAAAACAACTATCATCCAAATGCTTCCATTAAGTTCATGTGAAGGCCCATTTTATTGCTGCCTCCAGCAAAACCAACCCAGCAAGCACTACTACAGTTCATCTTCAAGGTTGTTATCACAGCACTGCACTATATTCAACAGCTCTAATGTTGATGATGTTGAAGGACTTTCATTAAAAGTTCACAAAACAAAAAGCCACTCTCCCCTTCCCCCCAATAAAGCATGTATTTTCTTCTACACTGCAGATAAGAAATTGCACAATAGCAGAACTCAAACAGCAATTTAGCAAGAAATCTGTTTCTTGGGAAAGTTCACAATTTCTTCAAAAACAAGTCCATCAATGGACACACACCCACAGTGACTTTGTCAGACACAGCTCTCTTTTCAAATCCTACTGTTTGCCTTTTATAATTAATGCAACTATAATATTTACTATTTTGCTACACTTCAGTGGCTTCACAGCCCAGGTGGTTTCACAGGAAGATGTACATGGAATAGAGGAGCATTGGCAGTAGGAGTTCATAGAGCAGCCAGGACACTCTAAACCTAAAAGAACATGAATGAATTGACCACATAAGATTACAAGACTTCACTCCAATTCCAGTGATGGTGAGGCACTGGAATAGATTGTCCAGAGAAGCTATAGATGTCCTGTCCTTGGAAATGTTGGGGTGTTGAGCAACCTGGTCTAGTGGAAGGTGTCCTGCAGCAGTATTAGACTGGATGATCTTTAAAGATCCCTTCCAACACATACCATTCTATTGTCTAAGAAAAGGAACAATGAGCTGAATCATGCAGGCATGAACAGTGAGGGAGGAAAAGTGTCTTTACCAGTCTTCCTCAGAGGCCCTTTGCTCTTGTTCCTTCTCCTCATCTTCAGCCAGCTCTTGTTCTACTGCTTCCAGCTCAGCAGATGTCCTCTCCAGCAGAGCTGACACAGCATCCTGCTCACAAGGAAAAAGATGAAACTAGAGTTGAATGATACATAACAGGTAGGAAAATGACAACTCTTGCAAGACCTGCATTACTCTACTGCTCCCTGATGTCAGCAGGAACAATGACCCTCAGATCACAAGGACAAGGGGTTTAAATTGTCAGTGTACAGCACATTGAATGATTACGTTTGTACAGATTAAATCTCAATGAAAAACAATTGGTTTTAAAATGACAATCCAATCAAATATGGTCCTGTCCTTCAATGTATTTTCTCATCTTCCCTCTCATACTTGTAATACTCTTAGGTGAAAAAAAGGGTGGTCTTCAAAGTTACATTTTCTATGCAGTTCTCTTAAGAAGGGATTAAAGCAGAAAAGCTTAATTAACCAGAAGAGTTAGTATGTTTTGCATAAACAGCGTGTTCAATGCAATGGCTTTGAGCATGCAGATTCAAATAGTTAACAAATAGCAATTTTTAATGCGTGCATATGAAAATAAATGACACACTTAAGGAAGCTCTTCAATAACACTCTTTATAAAAAAGAAACACAGCTGAAGGGTTTTAAATTGAAAGTGCAATCTTGTATCCAGTAAAAAGCATCTGCCATATCCCCACTCCTGTCTGAGACCCCGTATTGACTCTACTCACACAAAGTCACTCTAGACAAAAGTCCCTGCAAAACAGGGCCCTGAAACTTCAGGGGAGGGCAGTTCATACATTCAAATAACTATAATGCAATGGCACAATTGGAGTCTCTGGCATTTTTCTTGCCATCACAGTAATAGCCAACACATCACTCACCAAGTCCAGTGAGTCCAATGACTGTGATTGCTTGCTTAACAGAAACATGTATTCGTCATTTTGTTCCTTGGATTTTTTGCCAGGACTCTGCTTGCAGGATAAGAGGTTGTACCACAGCGTACATGTCTCATCAGAAAGTGATAAATCTGCCAGACTGATCTGAGTCCCAGCCTGCACAAAGTAAGAAAAGGGGGAAAAAAAAATTACATTTCTTGTTTCCTATGAAACATTCTACTGTATTCATCATACAAAACAGGCAGCACAAATTTGACATGAACCTTAATTCCCTTTTTAACTGTACAGTTTTCTATTTCCATCCACTTCCAGTTAAAATAGATAAATTGAAGTATGTGGAAATGTCCTTCATATTGTCCATTCTGCCACAGCTTATTTCAGTGTGCAGAAGTTTTTCCCCACTACACCCTGCTCCATACCACAGTATTGCACACACCTGCTCTAATGCATTCAGTAATGAAAACCTGTGCAACACCAGCTTGTGGGGCAGCAAGTGTCACATTACTTTGTCCACCACAAAAATCATGCATATGACAAATAATGGATGACCTTCCTTGCTCTAACCAGGGAAGAAGGAGATGAAAAGCCAGTAAAAGAGATTAAGAAATCCTTTCATTTGGAAAAGCACTGACATCCAGTGAGTTGGTACGCTGGGAAAATTTCTGAACTACTTATGTTTGGGCACTACCTTGGAGATTAAAACCCTCTGTTCTTTGGCAAAGCATATTATCTCCAGAGCTACTGGGCTGCACACACAGCTCTTGCCAAGACTCTGGTCGTGTTGTCCAGGGCTTTCTGTTGGGATGGTACTCCCAACTCTTTCATGCCATCTTGCAAATAACCCTTGTCTTCGTTGGGATTTGTTGTTACTGTTGAGTCCTTTTTTCACCTTTGCATCCTGCCTGAGGTTGCATTTTTGTTCTGTTACCCTTCCCTTCCCTAGGGGAAAACTCTTACATACAGGCCAACACATTCCCCAGGAATTAAGTTAATTTCTACATTCTGAAAGTGAGGCTGTTTCACAGTAGTTGGAGCTGGTGAACCCCAGCAGATTCCAGCATCTCTTCAGTGTGTTATAACTGAAAAAAATCTCACTGTGCTACTAAAATCTCTCTCATGGCGAAAATCTAGACTTGAGTTGTACCAGACCATGAAAAAGCAATTTGAAAGTAAATGAAGCATCACTGATTTGGTGATGACTATGATTAACAACAAAATTTAAAGTGACAGCTTCCAATGGACTGATCTGTAAATGTCATGCTTTTTTATTTCAACAGATCATAAAGACCAAAAAGGTGTCCATCATATAATCTAAAATAACATCCAAAATGTAATTTAGTTTGTTCCTTGTGACAAGTGGTGATAATAAGGGTTTGCTCTCTTCTTTTTTACTGTGGCTCTTCTTCAGTTTTTACTTTAAAACCTAGAGTTAGAGTAATGTTACACTGAATTTTATAGGGGTTTTATGTATAAAATAGGGAAGATGGAATATCAGTCTATAATTAAAGGGTTAAAGTAGTGTTAGAATTATCAAAACACCTTCCATCCAGGATTAGATTATGTACCCAGGAGTTTCAAAGAAAGGCAGTATTCTAGGTACTATAGCAACAACTAAGTTATGCTTCAGACTTTGTCTCCAAGCGCTGTAGAATTTTAGCAGCCTTGACCATCAAAATAAGAGGGAACACAATAAACAAATGCATGCCAAAAAAGCAGCAGAAATAAAACTGCATACCAAGCATTCTTCCTGACGACTTCTACTGACAGCACAAACGTCTACTCTCAGTGTCTTCTGTAGCAGTGTTGCTTGAGAAATGGCTACTCTGAATATCTCACTGAAAAAAATGGTTTCCATGGCAGGATGAACTTTAGTGCGGAACAGACAGCTGATATCAGTGGAGGATGGAAGGACTGCTACTCTAATATACCTGCCAGAAACAAAACAAAATCTTTACTGCTGTTTAAACTGGTGCTTGCTGGTAATGCATGAGAGAAGTTCACCCCATCAACTTAAGGACTGCATAACAACAAAATGGAACAGTAACTTATCAGTGGAATGGAAAAGAAGTGGTAAAGATGAGTGAGGAACTCCTCTTGTCCCTTGCAGAAGCATTTCCCAAAAAGGAATTTTTGTGCCTGGTAAAGTAGTAGTAGCAAGAGAGGCAGCAATTTCTGACTTTATCCAAGTTTAGTACTGTAAACAATGAAGATCATGTCACAGGTGGGAGGAAATGTATCCTTAATGTTAATTTTAAAAAAATTATAAAAAACTGGAGTGGATGTAAAAATTAAATTCTTAGAATAATGCAAGAAGCACTGAAAAGCAGTGATGTCTTAATCTTTTAAGGAAACAAATCAAACAAAATTTCCAAAGAAAGCAGAAAACTAAGAAAAGCAAGGAAGACAATAGCTAGGGCCATAGCTGCTTAAGATCAATTCATAACATATTAAGTGAAACTTGGAAGAATGCATCTTGTAAGCCTAAATTGAAGCACAGAGTAAACTGAATTTGTTATAAGGCTGCATCCATTTTATACAAGGCTGCATTGGTTTTACACAACCAGTAAGAATGGATATTATGTGGATAAAAGTTGTACTAGCTAACTTGCAGGTCACACTTCAGCAGCAGCTTGACAGAGTAAAGACATTTTTAATGCAATTTGTATGTGCTATTTACCTATTGCACAGTTTCTCATACATACAAATGAGCATAGCAATAGTTTTGCATCTTTTCTGTGCCTATCAGTCCATTTCTGGTACTGGCTTTAAATATAAGTGTCATTCACTAGAGAACAGAACAAAATGTAGCTGGCTAAAGCAGGAAGAAAGAATGGGCCAATGTAAATAATTCTGGAAAATACTTTTTCTCTCAGAATTTATACTACTACTAGTAGTATATTTTCTGACTTCATGCCTAATTTTGTTAATTTTATTAAAAACTGATTTTACATTACTTAAATCAAAAGAAATTAGGCCTGTGAGAAATACAATTTTTAATTTGAATTTGGGGATAGTCTTTATTTCTCAATTATGCCAAACTTCTTGAAACAAAGAGCAGAATCTAGGTTGTTTGTTTCACATATATAGCCTGGATAGCAGGTATCCAGCATTTTGACATGCCAGTCCTGAGGTGAAGTGATAGCATGTTGTAACTCCAGTAATGCTGCTGCTGTATTCCCATAAATGTGGGTGAGCAATTTGCATGGTCTACTGAAAATAGCCATTTTAATAGACTAAGCAATTAAAACATTTCTAAAAGATGTAGGAATAGGAGATAAAGTGTATCAAAAGTATGCTTAAAAGGTGGTTCATCGGACGTTTCTTTTAATAACTGTTTGCCAATTTGTTGGCTTCAGGCCAAATGAAGGGTAAGCAAAACTGAAAGAAATTATTCTCTCTCTTTGTTGTACAGGAGTGGTCACTTTCATTAACTAAAAAACTTAAAAAGTCAATTAATGAATCAGATTTTACTGTGACAAACCAATGACTTCTTAACTGATGAAGAAATGACCTTGACACAGTAACTGTTCAACTATGTTCTACAGAGGCTAAAAGTGAACAGTTTTTACAGTAACACCTCACTATTCCTCCACGTGTAAAACTTCAGTAAAGTACTAATTTATCCAACTGATGTTCTAAGAAATGCAGCTATAACGTAGCATCCTTTTCCAGACCAAATTTTTATTATTGTATGTATCTGTACAGAGTATACAGATATGCACACAAGTGCAAGTGACATAAAAAAATGCTATTTGCAAGGTCCTCCCTTTACCCTGCTCCTTCTTCCTCCTTGTTTTGTGTAGCTTTAATTTCAACAAATCTCTTTTAGGCAGCAGGTCTAGACTTCTTGAATATTAATTACAACTTCACACTTTAATTCCTAAAAAGATGCCTGCTCTAACCTAGCTTTATGTTACTGAACACCTTTTTGCCATTCTACATTATCTACTTTTCCTCTCACCTGTGTCAATTTATTCTTCTATAGTTTTTCTGTTTTCTTGCACTAAATGTTAGTGGACTTGGAAGGTCAGCAGAGAAAAGAGTGCTGAGCAGTTCAGAGAAGGAAGAAAAGTTCAGAGAAGGAAGGATAGTAGTAGAACAGCCATTTGTTATTAACAAACAGAAAAGTCCAGCGAGCACCCAGCCCCTATCCTTAATGCATCCATTCCATACCCAGTGGCTTCCTATTTATATGCCAATCAAATTTAAGGCAATGAGATACAAAGGGAAAAGAACCATCAAGAAAACCAAATTTTTCAAGGATTGATTATATCCTACTCCAATCTTATTAAGCTTTTCAACAGTTTAAGGTACTCTTACAGTCTGTCAAAAAGCTTGCTCAAGTACAAGTATCCCCAGGGCAACCTATACTTATTTATACAGATGAGAAATTTGGATTAGAAACTCTGGTAACATATTCAGGCTTTTCTGCTCATTTCCAATATATGATTTACACTTAGACTTTGCTTGTTGGTCCAGCTTGACTCAATAACTAATTCTTGACAGACCTCCAAGCTCTAGTTGTTAGGAATGGTGTATCTCAATGTAGTTGTGCTTGTCCACTTGCAATTTATTAAATTACCCCTTTCCTTTAAAAGCTCACTTAAAGACAAATACTGTTTTAAATACTATTTTGCATCAAAAAGACACATACATGTAAAAAGACAATATTGTGAGCTGAAAGGATACCAAAGTATCAAAAGAATGTTTTTAGTAATTATGGCATAGCTGTTTTGCACTCACAAAGCTAGAATGTTTAGAAGTAATAGAAAAAACATAATTTTAAAATCCTATTTATTCCAGTTTAGTGGAATGTGCAAATTTCCTGATAACATCTTACTCTTGCAGCATTGCTAGAATATGCAAAAGCTAAATACTACAACAGTTTGAAAAGTTTTGGACATATTTCAGTGCTCTTAGGCCATAAATCAACCGATTCCTTTAGGGAATTTTTAGAATTTATTATTATATTCTTATATTTCAACACTACTTCTCAGTGATTGTTTGACTTACACCTTAGAGCCAAGGGGGACAGAAAACGCTGGGAGGTTTCTAAGCCGTACTATGATTATCACGAAACTTGAATTGCTGTGGTCATATCTGTTAAAGAAAGGACAACACAAGGGAAGTTTACTGTTCACATTTATGGGTCAACAGCAATACTCCCTTTGCTAGTCACTCACCTGAGTCCTAGTTGTACCTGAGCAGCCTCCAGAGTTGTTGCATCATCTTCACTATATACAATATCCTCAGTTTCATTTGGTCTAGGAAAATCAGGCAAATGCTCAAACTTTGGAAAATTGTAGTTAGCTTTCAGCAATTATTACGATATGCATACACAGAACATATGTCCATTCTCCTAAACATGATGATTTAATTACAGCATGCACTCCAAATAAGAATTTCAGAGACTGCACAACAGCAGTGCTTGTTTTAGGGACAGTTCCTGCTGGAATAGTTTGACAACTGCAGCAATGATTCAGAAAGGCCAGAATTGATTACTGAAGATTACAGGCAATAGTATATAAACTAGTATGAAGAATCCTGTAGATGTTGTCTGGTCAAAACCTAACAGCAAATACGTTTTTTATATCCTGATCACTGCAGTGAACTTCAAGCCTCAACCTGGATTATTTTAATACCAATATTACAACAGGGTTTTTTTTGTCTTTTCTATAACCTCTTTTGAAAAAAAAATCAAAAAAATTTCTATGCAGTCTTAAAAATCCTTAACAAAACAAGAAGTAAAAACTCTAACTCTGAATATTGTCAATAGAGTCACACAGCAAACCTGCACAGTTTAAATCAAGCTTTTTTCTTAGGAACACTTCTAGCAAGAAAAAAAACCCAAGACTGTAAAGAAGTATATTAATGCTATTCAACCAAGTTATGCAAGCACAAAAAATAATCCAAATCAAACTTCATTGTTTGGCAAATATACCTTCCTTTCTGTCTGAAAGTACAAATTATTTCTTAAAAAGGCAGGGCTGATTAACAACTTCTGATGGTACTGTGTAACTGATCACAGATATATTTAAATTTCTGGTGGAAAGACTTGCATGATTTCTCAAACCTACTGTTTCACAGAAGCTTCATATACACCACTATCTCCAGCTACAGACTCATCAGACACAGCAGCAGATACATAAGCTGTTTTCTCCTCAAGTAGATGACCAGCTGTTCTTCTTGGCAAATCACCTCCTACAAAAAGGAAAAATAGTGAAGATTAGTCCAAGAGATTAACAGACAGAAAGAGAGATGAGCATAGCTTAGAAGGTTGTCAGGTTGAAAGTGGTGACCCTTAGCTGTGTATCACAGAATAGTTTTGTTCCATATCATTAAACATTCTGAGATTGTACTGCTGTTACCACATATTCTGGCTACAGACACAACCAGACTGATGAACTTGAAAATGTACTATTTTCCCAGAGACATAGACTCCTATGAATCTGTGCACTGAGCTAGTTATTATCCTTCATTAGCAACTCTCATTTTCCTGATCTTTAAACCAGTATTTGCCATGTTCACATTCAGCACTGTGGTAACACTGTAGCTACATGCCAAGTGCTTGCCTACTGTTTATTAAATATTCAGAAGTCAGACAGACACCTTCTCCCCAGTGATATAACTGCTAGAAATAAAATCCTCTCTGGTTTACTATCATCAAAAACTTTCTATGCTACAGGCTCTCAATGACTACTTAGCTTTAATCTTCAGCTTGCATTCATGTGAGTGTCATGCCGTGAAGCCACGTTCTGCAGCACAGTAAGCTGAGGGCCTGTGCAGTCCTTTTATCTGCCAAGGGGTGAGGATATTGGTATGCATTATCATCCCCATCTGAATCATGACTTTACATCCTGTTAAGATGTTAAAATTTAGGGCTCGAGATTGGATGATTGATTGCTGCATTTGTACTTTTATTTATGGCAGTAGGAATGCTTTTTCCTTGATGATGAAGTGCTTTTTCCCTTCCCCCTCACCATGTGAGGGGTGAAGGTGATGACATGATTTATTGATTACCCTTAGGAATTACCACGGCAGCCTGAATTGACTTTGACAATGACAGAGACTGACTGTGGAAGAACTACAAGGCATTCCAACTTAGTTTCTGACAGCAGGGACATGTGCAGAGGAGCAAATACCTCTATGGTTCACCTGTACAGAAAAGTCAGGGACAGCCAGAGAAGCAGGTGAACACTGCATCTAGAGAGCCAGTGCAGATTACATGATGACAGGAGCTGTACTACCTTCAAGTCTTTGTCTATGCCCAAGCTAAGATTCAGCAGTATTCAGATCTGAAGACCTGTAAAAACATGTAAGCATGTAGGCTGAATTTTTCTATGCAGGTGTAGTGCCTCTGGCTGAGTTTGTTCAAACCTTCCCACTCAGTGTCACAGCAGTTTCAAGAATGAAATTGGAGTAGACACACTGGTAGAGCCCAGGTCTGTGTCTCACTGTTAATTATTGAAATCTCACTGTGAGGCCCATTTTACTGTGGAAACCAGAGGTATTGAAGTTAATAGCTGACTATTCAAAATTCAAATATTTGTTTTGGCTGCCTTAATACAAGTTTAAAGACAAATTGTATTATACATATGGTGCTACATGAGGAAGTAGTAGTGTGAAGAATCACAGAATGAACTTACATTTTAAAACCATAACTACTTATATAGACTTAAAAGGCAACCTGGCAATATCCAGAATAAGAGGTCCTCAAAAAGTTTAAAAATGTTAGAGAACCACGCAATGCCTTTGAAAATAATGATCTGTAGATATAATTTTTTTTTAAAAAAAATTTTTTTGATTCCACATAGCCCAAAGTATTCCCAAATTCCAAGCCATTTTGAATTCAGTTCTCCAACTATGTGAGCTGCAGCCAGATTGCAAAGGCAGACTGAAAATTGTTGTTAATTTGGAAGGGATATGCTGCTGAAATCAGGCAGGAAAATTAATTATTGTTTCAGTCTTTTATAATATGACTAAAGTAAAATAACTACTGTGCTACACTGTCCTGAAAAGACAAAGGACAAAAAATCCTCCCTCCCCCCAGATTTCCTTTCCATGTTTTTTCAACTTCGCATTTCACATGTTCAGATCATTAGGGCTTCAGTCCATTTCTTGTTTACTTTCTGCTCAGTGAAACAGAGTAGGGCCTCCCAGCTTGCACTAAGCACACCATACCTTTCTCTTCTGGTGCCACATTGCTCTGGCCAACATTGAAATTACCACAATACTGCAGTAAGCTAATCTAATTAGACAACAGATGTTACAAGTCCTTGAGAGAATGAAAAAAAAATAAAAGCAAATTTCTCATTAAAATATATAACTGTATGAATATGACAAGATACTTTCATTAAAAATTGGAAAACTCCAAGCATAAGAGTTCAAACTTGGTAGCAAATCTGGACAATGCTCAAGAGCTAGGCCATATTTATTCTAAACACCAAACTCCTTAGTTAGCTGCTTCCCTACCAGCTCAGAAATACAGTTGGAAATGCCAGGTACTGACCAGGTTTCAAATAGGGCTGCCAGTGCTCAGCACTACTGGAAATCTGTCTCACTCAGTTCTTCCTTGAGAAAACAGAGTGTAGAATAAACATGAATGGTTTGCAACATACTTGAAGACAATGACACAGAGTGACACTAGAAAAGAATGAATGTGCAGAGAGAGCACAACATACTGTCAGCCCTAGCAAAAGGCAGCAAAGCAAGCACTCTTAAGACTGAGCACAAGCCATCAATTCTTGACAGCAGGGATTTTTGACATTCCAGACTCTGCCAAAAGTTTTGACAATATAAAATGACAACTATGTTGCATGGCTTTTGCTACAGACCAGAAGTGGAATTCATCACACCCAATTCAGCCACCTCGAAGTTAACTAGTAACTAAGGATACCTTGATAGCTCACAGTCATCCATCCCTTCTTCCTTAAGGGGAAGTGTGCTTTAGGACAAGATGTCTCATTCTCATGGAAGTTACCCACAAGCTGCAGGGGAGCCTAGACTCACTTCGGGGCTCTAACTTGGATAAAAAGCTAAAAGCTGTGAAATCCATGTTAAAAATGGGGAAACTCTCACTGTAACTTACACGGCATGTAGTCACCTGTCCTTCTCAATTCAAAATGAACTGCAGATCTTTCAGTGACAGCGGGCCCAGATAATTAGATACATATAACACATAATTCTCAGTCCAGAAGTTTTTTTTACTGAGGATGTCAGTTCACTTACTCTTCAATGAGAAACAAAGTATTTGATCTCAAGTTATTAAAAAAACAGCAGAGGGTATTTGGTCTGTATCCACACATCCTGATAAAACCCAAGAACACCATGCATCCTCCATGCTTTCAAAATCCAGCTTCAGGTTTTTGTGTTACTGTTTTCGTGACAGATTGCAATACATGAACTTACTTTCTAAAATAGCTATTAAAACATGTGGACTGAATCAGGTTGATTGCTGCTCTCTGTAGCCAAAACTAGAAGTTAGGTAACATCCCTCAGAACATGCAAGTGCATAATGATCAAGATACTCTTCAGTTACACAAGGTATGTCCTCATTTCAAGAGCCAGCTGTTAATTTTTATGTTGCATATACGTTTAACATTAGATTTTAATTACCTGAACTTCCTTCATGTAGAGAAGGCAGAGGCTGCCTAACATTTAGATCTTTATCATCTGTAGGAATCTGAGATCCTGCTCTGGCTTCAGAGTCCAATAATATTTGGTTCTCGCAGAAGCTAATGCCTGCAAAATCACCTGAAATGTCAGAGTCTTCAAAGTCTGTAGTGAGGTGATGCAGAGGGGAATTTTGAGCTGACACTGAAAATGCAGCTTCTAAAACCAAAGGGGAGCCTGGGGGGGATAAGGAGGAGAGTGAGGATCTGGAAGACAATGATGTCACAGATTTGGGAGGTTCAGTCAATTTGGGATGGTCTGCAGCTGAAGGAGAGTCACTGTAACCAAGTCTCCCATGGGAACTGACCACTTCATTTTCATGAATAGTAGTGATAGGCCCCGAAGGAATGTAACCAGTTTTTTCTTGCAGTATGAAATCAAGTTTGTACTGATAGTCCAAATCTGTAATTTGATCGCCTTGGTTATAGTAGAGATCCGTGGAGCTGAGTGAGTTTAGCGACCCTCTGCTTGATGTGTTCAGAGACCCCCGGCTGGATGCCAGAGATCCCAAACTGCTCCCTGAAGACACAGATAATGTACTAGCTGAGAGGCTGCAAAGAGAAGTACAAACATACTGATGTTACTAAACTAAACCAGCACAAAACAGAACAAAGAGAAGGAAGCTTGACTGAAACTGCCTTGTAACAGATTACAACCAAAACCTGCTTGGGGCATTATACTTTTTAAGTACCCATACCTAGCTTAGCTCAGTGTGCCCAACCTGCACACCACCAGAACAATTTATCAAACTTACGGCCACCTGCCTAAACCCCTTTTCTTCTGGAAAAGCTGCAGATTTGACAGACTGGTCTGGCAGTAACAGCAGCCTTCTCAGCTGTGATAGCCCATCGGAAACCTGCTCCACTCCGATGAGGGTGCTCGTGTGGTCAATGTGACAGCACATGGATCCCCAAAATGGAGCCTACGACAGCAGAGGAGTGTTGCCACCTCTAGAGCAATTCATGCAGCCTACCCTATGCCCAAGCACCTGGGAAAGATGCCAGATGGACGACTGATAGCAGAACTGCTTCCCATCTGTGTGACAACACACACTCCACATGCACAGTAAATCCAACTATATAAATTATGGCTAAGGCTGTAACATGCAATATTGTCCTGTAAATAACAGGAGATAGGGAGTCCTGCCAGGCCAGAGAAACTGAGTGTCACTGCCTCAGTTCTGGAGGACTGCTGGGAAAAAATGTCATAAAAAATAATTTAAGCAGGTCCTTCTAAACACTTAAAATATATTTACTGAACAATAACAGAACTGTCAACTTGGAAAACTTCTGCTGAAATTATAAAAGTACACCAGGTTTACATGGTGACAAAATGCTTGAAGCTATTATGCTTGCATTTTCTTACTTAAATAAATTTTGCTGAGCTTCCAGCTAAGAGAAAAACCTAAGAATGGAGTTGAGACATCCAGGTCCACTACAAAACAGGTTTTGCATCATGCAGTACAATCTCACCTCCTAAGCTGTGAATGCAAATAGGTAGTTAGCTTTGTAGTTTCTTCAAGTTTCAGTACCAACTCTTTTCTTCTCTCCTCCAATTTTAATCTGCAAAAAATATGTACGTATTAGTTCAGGAAAGCATTACAGAATAGGCTAGAACATTTTATAGATAAAAAAGAAACAAAGTGAAGATCCCTTAGTTTTTTATCAGGTTGCCAGTGACTAAAATCCAAAATACTGTGCTAGCTCTCAGCCTGATCGTAAAACCCCAACTGCTTCAGCAGAGTAACTTTACCTGCAGAATACCAAGCACTGTAACAAACCTGCTGAGTATATTAGCAAGCACAGGGTTGGGACATTCACACTGTACCAAGGAGAATATGCACCCAATAAAAGAGTAACAAATGAGCACTGGGAAAATAGCTGCAACTTCAGGATAATAAGATCTGTACTCATGCTGCAGGCTCCCTCCTCACCTAATATAATTCTAGGGGGAAAAAAAAACCAACCAACATAACCAGGAAAAAACCACCAAAACAAACAAACAAACCAAAAGAACACCAATACCAGTAATATCAGTATTAGTTTTGATATTTTAAAGTTTAAAATCAAAGCACTCCCTTTAATTTTAGAATCTTTATATAGAGATAAAACACAGCAAATGAAAGCAGCATTCAGTGAAAGATTCTGAGATTATACACCATATTTAGAAGTCCTTGGTAAAGATTTCTACATTCCCAACAGCTTTGTCAGCACCTCAGAGCCACACAGCTTTGTAATGCTCATCATCAAGTTCACCTTTGTAAGAAAACAGGATTTATTGCCTCCTGCTTTGTTATCTAGAACAGCTCTAAAGCCACAAAATGGGGAATTCTCTTATTCCTCTTGGCTAGGAGAAATTATTCACTAACCTTTAGAGTGATTTTTTCACTCTTTTTAGTCCCTTTTATCACTCCATTTACATTAAACAAATTGCCCTCTCTCAGTGGATTCAGCTAAAATCCTCTTGTAGTTGTGGATGACTATATTCTCCTCAAGGCCTTGCTCAGCCAACTGATACAGTCACAAGTTCTCAAGCAACTAATCTGAGAAACAAGCAACATCAACCATTGCTTTCTTACGCAAAGCGAAATGAACTGAATTAAATACTCAAGAGTGCCCAGAATTCACTCCCTTTGAATGTCAGATACCAGCAAAAAGACATTAAGTGCCTGATTCAGCAAAGCATTAAAAGCACTTGCTTACACCCATGCTTATTCAGTGAGCAAGTCTGAGTTATACAAAGGTGAATAAGTTACCCCAAGGTGAGGCAGGGTGTGACTTCCACTCCACTGCCCATGCTGCATGTGCTCTCACATTGCAGTGATGTGTTTATCTGCCAGTACCTGCTAAGGCTGTTAAAAGCATATGCAGTATTTCTTTCTTCACTCAGGAAGACATACACACAGATTTCCACACCAAAAATTATGTTAATCTATAGTATCAGACACCCTTTCTTATAATTTTACTATTTATCCATGTCTTCTGTCTTATTTTAAAATATTAATCTATCCTGCTTTTCCCAAGCAAGAGTGCTCTTCAATTAGCTTTTTAGTGGCTTTTCAGTAGTGAGCTATGACTTTTTATTCTCAAGGAGGAGGCATAGAAACTGTTCTGTGTTCAACTACTAATGGTAGAAGGCAAGAAAGAAAATAAAAGCTTAGGAATTTCTCTGACTGATTAACCCCTCAAAAGACACACCTACAGCCACCTCAAGAGAGACACTATAGCAACTGAATTTGTACTACTGAACTAAAAGGTTTCATTGGTTTTTATCTCAAAAGCACAATTAACAGTTTGTTCTCTTTTACTGTCTTAAGGAAGTTGATAAACATATTTTATCCCTTATAATTTAGCACCTGAAAAAAAATTATTTCCTGGAAGTAATTTGATCTATTAGTAATTAAATAGTAATTAAATACAATTGTTAATACCTACAGCTTAATGTCAGAAAAATGCTAATCACAAATCACAAACACAAGCCAAGTGATTGATCACTTGTGAAAGTTTGAGGAAATGCAGGAAGTAATTTATCTCAAAATGAACTGAGATTCAGGGAAAGCTTTTTCATTCTACATCAGGCCAAATGGAAAAAAAACCCCAACAACCCCACCTCCAAAACTTTCAGGCAATAAACCTTCGCTCTATAGCACAAGCAGGAACTATAACATCCAAAAAAACCCCGTGTAAACACCTAAAACCATTGTGTTACCTATTCTGACACAGACCTCTCTTGGTCTCTCCTGTCTGCACCACTTCTATTTAAATTAACCTATTACTCCTTGCAAGAGGTACTTCAGTGTTAGTGAGACATCTTTCTCTTTTGATCTTAAATTGTAACATCGCTGAGAGGGGCAGAGACTCTTTCAAGAAAATTCATTAAAAAGTTAAATTGCACATACCTAACCTTTCAGTGCAAACTTAGGTGGACATGTTTGAGACAGGCACAAGAGCAGGTGCCAGTTTTTCAGGCAACAGCACAATCACATACTTAAATCATGGACCTGTTCAAACACCTGACTGTGTTTACTTGGAAGACACTGCCAAGGATTAAAACAATAATGCAACTCAGAGGCAAGAAAGTGGTTCTCAACAGTTCCACAATCCACTTATTTCTACACAGTTGCTTTAAGGCTTCTTAAAGCAGTCAGAATATGCCCTGTCTCTGCCTTTTTGAAGTTGATATGTTATGATCTACACCCTCCTTCTGTAAATTGAATCCACGTACATCTACTAGTAGCAATTTCAGCATCCTGCTCCAAAATAACCCAGGGCTATGCTATAATGTTTTTGTTTTAAGTCAGAGCACGTCTCCTGCTTCTTTTCCCTTTAGAAATGAAAGAAAAAAAAAACCAAAACAAAAACCACTAAACCAAATGAAAGAACCCTCATTGCATTAAGCTCTGGCACAGTCCACAGCTTCTTATGCTGCTGCTTCATTATCAGTACCTACGAAAACACTGCAAACTGAAGGCATTGATGAAATTGTATCAAAGAAAATGATAATGCAACAATAGTACAGTATTTTGAAGATGGCATGGCTCCCCCACTGATAATGGAGATGAGAATCTCCTTCATCTCCAAGAAAAAAAATCCTGCTGATTGATCTGCTACAATTAAATGTATTTTTAAATTGACATTTCAAAAAAGTTTCATCATCTGAATCCTTCTGAAAAAGAAGATTTATTTCACAGTAATCTGAAATAGTCCTCAAAATAGCCTTGTGTGAAAGGATTTATGAACTCTGAAGTCACCAAAGGAGACAGTTTTAATATAAACAGTTGAAACTAGAAATTCACTGGAGATTCACTGGAATAACAAAAAAGCAACCCAGAAGCCACCATAAGTGCTACCTCAACCAGCAGTGCACAACATACCTTACATTAACCTCAGGAAAAAAAGCCCAAACACTCCATATTTTCAGGATTAAAAATCGAAGGAAAAAAGTCTGAGGAAAAAAGGGGGAGGGTGGGGGGAGAGGAGGGCAGGAATCTCTAACAACTCATTTTGTCACTTCACATGGAAAATTCATTTCTTCTTGAAAATGGGGCAGAATTTTACTTGCCCTTGGTGTTTCAAGTTTGTCATCTGACATGTATGGGAAAAGTCAGGTGCAGGACTTACTCTGGCACTAAAGCAAATCCAAACCACAAGATTCAGTCACCAGCTACCTATTTGTAGCTTGAACCAAGATTTAGCTATACAACAGCATATTATCAAAATCTTGGATTCAAATTACTTATTTGTGAATGTGATTTTATTATTGACCCCTTATTCTCCATTTATTAATGGCAAAGAACAACAGATCCATGGTACTTTAGGTACTACTAGCACAGACAGACAGCTTCTCCTGTAAAAATATAGTTCCTTTCTTCTAAAACATATTTGGATTATTAATATAATGCAGTTTAAACTATTATAAAGCATACAAGTGTTAAAAAATCTTGTGTAATACACACAGTTGTACTTTGTGAACAGAAAAACTTCCTTGTTACTCAGCTAAAATTTAGGACTCAGTTTCTACTCCTGTAACAGGAATTTATATAGGACGCCATATTTACATACAGGATGCCATACTGCACACAGGAACAACAGCAGATGTTTCCTAGTAGAGGGAAGTAAGAAAGTCACACAGTGCTGATTGCATTACTTCTGTAAGGCATGCTACATTGATAGACACAATGACATTGTGTGTTTACTGCATTTTATGGGGGATCAAGGTGCCCCTAAATTTATTTCCACTTAGAGCTGATGAAAAGTCTATCTGTGACAGTCAGCTTTGATTTTCTCAGACTCTGAATATGGCTAAAAACGATTTATTGTGAGAGTAGCTTCACTTTCTTGTTAGGTAGCAGCAAGATAGGGAAGTTTTGCAGCAATTGTCCTTCTCATCTGAACTTTTTGGGGTTTTCCCCCTTATGGTTGCATTTTTGTGTGTAATAAAACTCATAAATGAAAGGCTTCAGATGTTGCAACAATCAAGATAATCTTTGTAACCTGAGTTCAAACAGTTTACAGCTATTATCAGAAACGAGTGACTGATGTATTGCCTTCCTGCTGGTGTGTTGACATTCCTTAGTTATTTAACATCTGTCACAGGCATTTTCATGCTGGTAACAAATGCAGAGCAACTGATACTGCAGAGCAGATACAGGGTGTTCACATTCTCTCACAGTACTGAAGACTTCTTTGGTTTTCTATCCATTGGGCTAATAACAAATTTAATTAAGATCTACATTGAACAGTCACTGAAGGAAAGCAGCCCATCAAAGCATAGTTCAGCGTCTGCAATGAGTACAAAGGTTAGATTGCAGAAAGCAGAATTTAATATTAGCAAAAAGCAACCCCTTACCTTTCAGCAAGTGCTTGACTGGGTATGCTTTTCACAGACACCAGCTCTTCCTCAAGCCTCTTCCTTTCTGCTTCTAGGTGCTCTAGCTCATCTTGAGTACGTTTGCGTGGTGTAATAAACTGAAGCTCCTTTAAAAGTTCTTCTTTTTCATTGATTAACATCAGTTTTTCCTTTTCCACATCCAGTGCTCCAGGCCAGACTTCACCATCTAGCTTAGAGAGTTCAATCTTCAAATTAGCCATGCTAAAATAAAACAAAGCAGATTTACCTGAGTACAGCACAGTACACAAAGCCCAGGAAAGAGAGAAGCAATGCAATATTTTGAAACGTGTCAGGATATAATAACATTTTATAATCAAGGCCCTACTTCTAGTTTTGTTTCACAAGAACGCAGACTACGCTAGAGAATCGGGCCACATATCAAGGCCTGCAGCAATATGCATACACATTAAAAATTAGTTGCTCCTATTCCAGTTCAAGTAGAAGTCACAATGTTATTAAAAGCTTTATTGAGAGCAATCTGTCTGGTAACATAGCAGTGGCACCATGCTTTACTCATTCATGAGTATGATGGATTTCTCCTGTGCTGTGGGAGGCTGACGGCTCCTCGGAAACAGACACGGCCGCGGTGAGAGAATGTGCACCACAGCAAGGTGCCCACTTCAGCAAATCTTAAGACGAAAGCATTGCTCTTCTATACAATTAAATAAAAAGGCAGTACAACAGCAGGTACCTAAAGACAAAAGAGATGAACTCAACAGTTTGAGTTTGTGCAACTGCTGTTCCCATTGTAGTATGGGGTGGATCAAGAGCACCAAAGCTCCTGAAGCCCTCAACCCATTTCCAGAAAGGTGTGGAAGAACAGACTGCTCATGATAGCTAATTTGCATAGAAAGTGAGAAACAGAACTCCCGAGCAAGGAAAGCTTGTCTCTGAACAGGTACCCACACAGGTGCTCCAGGACCCTGGACACCCCATCAGATGGATCCATGCTGGAGCCAGGACTGCTGATGTTTGTTTCCTTGCTCTCCTTCTTCTTTTCTCTCCCTTTCCAATTTCATTCTACCCCCTATTCAAAATCCATCACCACTTGTTTATACTCGGAGGTCAGGGACTGACATCACAATTTCCATGCTGTGTGTATAATTTACTAATACAAGTTTGTAAGTTTTTGGTGACTCTTTGACTTTTGTCATTCCTTTTTGACCACAGGCATCTATAAATCTTGGATGCCCCTTTCCCCTTAAGGGTGGGATGCCACAACAGGCCAAAAAGGAATATTAGCCAGATCTTCATCACATCAGGATAGGATTGTCAGCATACTGTATCAGATCCTTTTGAATAACAACTGCAACTGAATTCAGCATAGTTATGAACATACCACCTCTTCAAGACATTCTGCTGGCTACAAAATTATCTGATGATTTTCAAGTAGAGATGTTCACTTACAAGATCCTCTCTTCATCTTAGCTATTTTACCACAAAATAATTGAGAATTTGCCCATTTAGTGTTTCAGAAATGATGGTCAACACTTACTAAATTTCAGCGATGGTTGCAGTGGCCACAATACTCGGGGGAATGGGTACAATTAGGTACTGAACTTTATGTGCAAACTGGTATGTATGTTTGTTATTCCAAGTTACATGAAATTTTGACCCATGTTCTTGGCTAAGTAATTTGTGATAAATAAAGATCTTGTGCTGCAGTACTCTGTACTCTTGAGCACTGTATAGCTTCTCCTGCTTTCTCTTTTCCTCCCATGCCAGAATAAGATAGAAGTAGCAAACTGACTGACTTCAAGGAAGTTTTTTGTTCCTACAAAACAAAGATAAAATGCAGTGCTGGGACTTCTTGGTATCTACACACAGCCAAAATAGAGGGTGATCAGGTTTTGGATCAATGGTGCCTGAGAAACAATGCCACCTACTTGCATCTAAGTGACCACCTGACAATTAACATTATGTATGTGATGATTCTGAGCTGAAATCATACATGTTCAGTATTGAACAAGTACAATAACTTTGGTGTTCTTTGATGAACGCATTGATTATACAATGAGGTTTTATGATCCACGATGAGCATATAAAGGATTACTGTTGTTACTGGTAAGGATGGTAGCTACTACTCTGTAGGAGGAAGTATACATCTGAAATTAGGCAAAAAATCAGTTATGCAGACTCCTGCCTTTAAAACCTAAAAACAACTAAGCCATTACTTGGTACTTCTAAATTGGAAATTTATTTTTGTAGTTTTTAAATGATCATGCCACAGTTTTCCATCTGAAAAAATACTTAAATCTGAGATAAAATGGCATTCTAGGCACAGTTTTCATCTGGGGAAAAACGCTTTTTTAAAAAAATTTTCTTGCCTTGTTCAGCTCTTCACAGTATATATATATATATATATATATATATATATATATATATATAAAAACCTAAAACTTTTGGCATGGAATAGTGTAGATTTATATGTCCCTTAAATGACAAAGAACCTCCACAACAAAAACAGTAAGGTTTCTAAATAGCTGACAAATAATTTGCTGACAAATATTAGAAAATCGTGCCACAAAAGAATACTATCCCAATAGTAAATCTTGCCCCGGTACTGTGCAGCACCTCTGGTGCACCAGAAGATGTCATTCAAACACTGAATGTTCTGCTTTCTGGTGCCCATTTTTCAGTGCCGTGGCAATTCATCAAGATGGCACCACTTTCATGGGTAAGCACCACAGAACTTTATTTGAAAGGCATTCCACGTTCATCAGTGGAGCAGGTCCTGACTTCTTTTCTCTCACATTAAACTAATGAAAAAAAAAATAAAAAGCCAACCCATAGTGGTAACAAGTTTTTAAATTATCTAAAGTCCCAAGGGAAAAAAAGAAATAATTAAGCCTACTAAATCTGCACTGGAAGTCTGAAGCAACCCTAAAACTGACAAGCCTTCAGTGGTATAGTAAAGTGAAATTACGATCCCAAAGAAGGATATAATAGACATAAATAACCTGGCGACTTCTTTCCTCAGAAAGCCAGCTCGCTGTATTCCCTTAATCCTGGAACTGCCAGTAATTTGTCAGCGTTTTAATTTTGTTTCCCAACACATCCAAGCTCAGCACTAAGGAACAGCCGCGGCGTTCCCGAGCGCTGCAGCCCCGGAAGGGCGCGCGGCGGTGCCGCCCGCTGGATGTCGCTGCGAGCCCGGCCTTGGAGCTGCAGGCACCGGGAACTTCCCGGGCACCGGCAGCTTCCCCACCCCGGGGGCACCGGGAACTTCCCCACCCCGGGGGCACCGGGAACTTCCCCACCCCGGGGGCACCGGGAACTTCCCCACCCCGGGGGCACCGGGAACTTCCCCACCCCGGGGGCACCGGGAACTTCCCGGGCCCCGCGCTCCCACCGACCCCCTTACCTTCGTTTGGCCTCTTCATACTGCAGACTGAGTCTGACCTTCTCTGCTAAATTTGATCTACTTCTTGCTCCAATCTGTTGAGGGGGAAAAAAAACAAACAACGAAACAAAATGTAGTCCCATTATTGTGCAAATATTTTAAACGAGCCAACAAAATCTAGGCAGAGGCTACAAAAATTACAACTTAAAGAAAAATAAAACTACCACCCTGCCCTTGCAGCCAGACCCACAGTTGCTGTTAAATCCTAGTCAAGATCTCATCTACTCAGCTGAACGTAACAGTGCTGTTTTCTTCTGAGACACACTTTTAGCTACTGTACTACCAAATGCTGATATTCTATCACAGTAAAGCCAGAGCATTTTCAAGGATCTCTTGCAGCAACTATGCCAAAAATTCTGATCTCCCACTATGAATTCTGTTGAACGCAGAATTTAGAACTGTGTCAGTGCATTTCAAAGTCAGACTTTAATAAATTTGTTACAAAACACAG
Organism: Cinclus cinclus; assembly: GCF_963662255.1. NCBI lineage: Eukaryota > Metazoa > Chordata > Aves > Passeriformes > Cinclidae > Cinclus > Cinclus cinclus. The sequence continues at coordinate 32,531,989 of NC_085050.1, forward strand.
ACAAGCTCTTTGCCTGGCAAACCTTTTGCACTCTCTCTCTTACAAACTTAGCTTGCAAAACTTCAAAGAAGGTATCAAAATTAAACAGCCTTCTGTGTATGTAAAATATAACATCAGTGAAACAAGGTTTTACTAAATCACTGAACAAGTAGTTCCATGAACAGTTTTTCAGCTGTGTGAAATGACACTGTGAATTTAAATTCTGAGACCTCTTTTCCTGAAAATAAAAAAAGTCATCTTCATATTTAATTAGGTCTGTAAGGTGAAACATATACTATATACAGATTTTTAAAAATACTATCCACTTATCCTCACCTTCACTATACTGGAACCATTTCACTAAATAAGATTGTCATAAATGCTATCGTGCAAATGTATAAAGTTCATCTCAATCTTGATTTAAAATTCAAGGCAAAAAACCAGAAAAGTAATTCTAGTGTGAGTGATTCTAAGTAATTCTGTGAAACAAGTATACATATATATATATATATACACCATCTGCAACAGTGATCTGCCATTTGATTCCAATTCCACTAACAGTAGCATTCTTCTTCAATTTCTCTTTACATTGGACAAAATGGAAAGCTCACCTCACCAGAAATGTCAGTCTGAGACCCTGTATCCAGAGTTTGTCTAGGAAAACACAGCTGGGAGTTTACAGAACTGGAACTCAAGTCTGGTTCACATGTTTCAGTGGTTTGGTCAACACTGAATTTATCCCTCAGCTTTGCAAGACTCTGTCCAGGAATTAGAGAAGGAAGAGGCATTAAAGTTCCTTTGTACTTTACCATGTTTACACCAGTTTATCTCCAAAAGATATTTACATAAAAGACTCCACGATAACAATTCTGGGTTTATTTCATATTAAGCAACCCATCCTTTTAATTAAGTGGTAGGTAACACTAAGGGTGACCAATGCCTGTGAAAATGTAAAAGCTCCTCATTTGGGTTTGTCTCTGGTTGGGGACTTTGTTTGTTTTTTAATTTGTCAACCAATTATTAATTTTGCTGAAAAAAAAACCAACAAAAGAGAAATCTGATTTAAGAAATGGAAACAGGATTAGGGTTAGAAATAGAAATTTAGATTAGAAAAATTTCCATTCATTTGCAAAATGGTCAGGCATCTCAGAATATATCAATTTTGTCCACTTAATATTCTAAATTGTGCTTTAGTGGTAACATAGGAATTGTACCTTACATTCCAGTTCCAAAAAAATCTGTATTCTCTGCCACAGAGCAGCTTTTTGAATTAGGAATGTCACAGCCTTCAGTTTCTGCCTCCGAAAATTAATTTTAATGCTAGTTTGGCTCAAAGAGTTTTGAGAATCCCTTAAAAATATAAAGTGTGAAGTATTTATCGTCAGGGAAGTGAGTCATGTTAAAACAAATCCATGCAAAACTTCCATTAACCAATCAAAATACCTTCATTAAGTCCTGTTTTTCTCTCTCGCCTGAACTGATCGCCTTTCTGATGGACTTCAGTTCCTTCAGGATGGCTTTGGCCTCACACAGCTCATACCCACTCTGACCTCCAGACATTTTTTGGTCAATTCTGTTGAAAGAGAGAATATTAATAGCAGATAGAGAAAATCATACTTATATCTCTGCTGTTCTACTACTTCAGGCAGAAGCAGAGTTAGAGAACAGAAAGGAAGAAGGCGAGATACTGTTTTTTTTGCAATAGACACAGAAAGGAAAAATGATGTTGAAATCTCTGTTCAAATACAACTTAATCCTTGGCAAAAATGTCAAGGAGCAGAGTTATTGTTGACAATACTGTCAAAATTCCCATTCCCACCACAACTCTCTGCAGCATAAAGCAGCTTTTGGGTACACCTTTCATACTAATAACTATTTGTGGTCCTTACAGAAGCAGAATTTATTTTAAGTAGTATCCTTCCACTGAAACCCACACTGGGACATGGGCAGACAGGCAGGCTTCTTGGTACTAATCAGCCTTTCTGAGCAGAAACATAACCAGAACCATTCTTGTCTCAGTTTCCCTCTAGTTCACCCTAATCCTGGGCATTAACTGTCTGGAACAGCTGTTCTGCTTAGCCTGTCACCAGGCTCTCTTTATTCACAAAATCTCTGGATAATTAATGCCATATGTCATAGATTGGACAATTCATTAAATTCCTGAACTACCAATGATTTTAGAAACTGTAACCTCAAAGCAATAAAACAAGGCTACTCTAAACTTAGAGATAAAAAGATTATTTGTTTTACTGTTTCCGTATTTCCTTCCAGAACTACAGTTTGTAAACACATTTTTCTGGTCTCTAGTTTAACAGAGTATTTCATAGCACCATGGAAATGACTGCAGCTGTGCTTCAAAAATTTAACCAGAGCAACAGCCATCTTGAAGCATCTTCCAGCAACAGCTGGAAGCATCCCCAGCAAGAACATCAACTTGCACAATACACCCGTAACTGTCTTCTATTTTCTTCAAGTTTTGGCCGCAAAACTATCAAACTTCTAAAGCAGTCTGTAAAGCTGTGAGCATGTCTGTTCTCCTTTCTGCACATTCCAGTTTTTGTACAAACTAAACTGCATTTGTGTAAGGAAATTACCTCTGTGGCATGGCAATAATTTCTATTCAAGGACATATTTATTTCAGCTTGAAAGTTCATCAAATTCTTTCATAGGCAGGCACTTACTGTCTGACAGCTCTCAATTTTTGGTAACTTACCAGGTTGCTAAGGTCAAATAGATAGAGGATACGCCAACAATTGGGATCATGAATGAACGGCTGGGTAATACACCACATGCTGTCTAGTAATATGACATGCCACATTCAAATTGCAACTGCTTTATTCTGTATATAATTGAGATAGACAAGAAGGATCTCTGATATATAAGATATTCCATCATCCTGTTTTAAATTAATGGGATTAGTACTGTTTGAAAGTGGCTGACTGAATTTTAAAAACAAATGTCCATTGTATTTCTGTGGAATGCTGTTGACAGTTTCTGAATCATGCTTTGGATTCCTATCAAAACGGCTTGTGAGCAAGCTGCTTTAAAACAATACTTCATTGTTGAATTAATATAATAAAACCAGCATGATTAGCTAACCTTTAATCCTGGGACAGCAGCATGAGTTTTTATTACCTTATGCTTTAGAATCAATATGTCTCCCTTCTTCTAAATTTTTCTACCAATGAGATCTGATTTATGGTTAAATTCAATCAACTATCCTTGCTGGTCTTTATATATTTAAATAAGAGACAAATCTTACATTTCTGTTTTAGTCAAAATGAAGGAGAACAGAGACTTAACTGGAATCTTCCTAATGTGCTGAGGATTGCTTCTGCTACTGGAACTAGCGTCCTGAGAGCAAACAGCTCAGCATTTTACTGTGGAAATGCATCCTTAATGTATGAGTACATACCACAATGTAGAAAACAGCTAGCATTAATAAATTTCTCATCACATTAGTCAAGAAAACACACTTGTTAGCAAGGTTTCCTGTGCAGCAAGTTCTTTATGGCGACAGTTCCAGTAATGTTTAATATTTTAGGGCCTAATTTTGTAAGGCAGGAGCAGCAGGGAGTTCTTAGACTGAAAAAAACTCATTCACTAGTAATCTAACTGGTTAAATACCCAGAAAGCTCACCCGGTTGAGTATCAGCCCTTTGGACACCATGCATCCCAGCAACTGGAACAAAGAAAGGCAGGTGTCTAATCCTCAAATTGTGACTAATTTCCAACCCTGCAGAGTTGTGTACCATTCATACCTCCAAGAACAGCACCTTTCTCTTTCTTTTGAGCTCATAGGTAGGGAAGGAGGAACAAAAGACCTAAGTACCTTTTCAAAAATTAAAAAAAAAAATTAAATTGGACATACAAAGCAGCTAATTTTGTTCTTGGGACCCCTGACCACTGCCCTTCTTTCTGCCTCTTGGCAACACAAGCTACCCCATTAAAAAAAAAAATAAGAGGGGAGACAATTTTTTTAAGTTAACACTTGCATAAAAGTGTTGCCATTTCCACAGATTTCCCACTTCCTAACTACAACAGAGTTATTAGATTGTCCTTTTCCTCCACAATAATTCTCTCAGATAAAACAGATTGAATTCCATGCCAAAGAAAAGAAATCAGGTGATTGAATTAAGTCAGTTTCTACTATTTTCATTTACTCACTGTTGCAGTGTTTCAAAGCCCTGCTCCTTGTACAGCAGCTCTTGCTTCATCTGAGAGAGTTCTCTCTTCAGCTTCTTAACCTTGTGTGTTAAATCAAAGCAAGAGTTAGAAAATTCCTCTTATTAAACGATGTAACACATGGCTTTGAACAATTAAAGTATGCACTACATCAGATGAGAGAAAAAGAGTAAATTGCTCTACTGACACACATAAAAAAAAAAAAGATCTTATCTTGTCCTGATGTCTATGGGCAACATGCTTTAGTAATAAAGGGGCACAAGCAGATTAAATCACATTCCTTATTTGTATTGATACCACACTGTGTTATTAAACCTGTGAGAACTTTAACAAGTAATTTACTTCTCACTTGTTAAGCATGCATTCCAACTGTCCTACAGGGACATGGCTGTTTACTTTTAGTTTTATTATATTTTCACTTTTTAATTCCTGGAAGCTGTTCAGTCATTTGCACTGTAAAAGACAAAATGGACTCTTTTTTTTTTCCCCAGGAACCATCCATTTTTATAAAGCTTTACAGACACTGGATCCCTAAATATATAATTCACCCTCATTTAATCCAAAGATAACAATCACTAAAGACATGTGAATCACAAATATCTATGTCCATTTAATAAAAATGTCTTTGGAAAAAATATTCCCTACTCTCCCTAAATTTGCATGGTCAATTGCTTCTTAATATTGCTATTTGAGATGTCAGCAGGTACAAAATGCACTACAATGTACACTACAAAATATTTATGAATCAAGATTAAATTTAAAAATCTCCCATTTAATGATTAATTATTTCCCAAATGCATGAAACAAAGTTTTACAAACCACCTAAAAATGAAAGTACTGAAATACAAATTGATCAGAGACAAATGCCTTCTTGAAGTGTGGAGTCCAAGATTTAGGTATTTATACCCCTGCAGCTGGCCCGTTTGCACTCTATGTACTAGCCAGATATTGTTAAGCTTTCTAATTTTCCAATCATTAAGGTGAAAAAAGGAAAAGCTAAAAGTCCACTGCTGTCACCTACCTCTAAAATTCTCGCTTGTTTTTATAAGCTTCTCAGATATTCAAACTCTTGAAAAATTTATTATATTAATATCAAGAACTTAAACCACTTTAACTGAAATTAATTTCAAAATATGTCTCCAAGATATTTTGCATCCAAATCCCTTTAGACTTCCTACTTGCTGATATTCTTCAAATAAAAATAATTTAAAGAATAAAAACAAAGAAGTATGATTCCCAGCATGTCAGGTAACTAAAAGCACTCAGCATCAGCAGCTGCTGCAGCTCTCCAAGAGACTTAAAATGCTTTGCATTTCTAAAATAACTAGTGATTTATACAGTCTTTGTAGGGGGTTGTGAATGATACTTAGAGATTTCAGCTTGCAGTTTCTGGCTAATACATTTTCTGTGACAGAAATAAAATGCTTTTAATCTCCATTTTCTTCAAAGCAATATCTGTTCTCTGGATGAGGGGTTATGTTCAGGCTTTTGGAAACTATCATACTATCATCACTAGTTGCTTTACTTGACAGAAAACTGTTTTTTATTTTGACCATACTGAATAGTTAGCATGACAAATACACAATTTCTCTAAGCATATATTCAGTGCTCCTCAGCTATTTTCTCCTTGACTAGTATGAAAACTCCAAGAATAATTTCTCAAGTGTTCTGATCAAGGTTAAGGAAAATGAACAGATATCACCTCTGTGTTCCAGCTGAAGTGATGTGTAAAATATGAAACAAGTCTGAATTTTTCTGAAAAATACAGAATGGCTAAACCTTTCCCTTTCAAAATCAGAAACATGTATTTATATTAATAGCAGAAGCCACACTTGATTTCAACTTAGACGATTGGATCTCTCAGAAACTCTTACATTTTTCCTCAAGATCATCTTCTGAGAGTTGTTTGCTGTACTTCATCATCATTTCATTATCAAGAAATGTGAGTTGGGTGCATTATCCAAGAAGGATGTGACCTACATCGTAATATAGGCTCTGTTTACTGCATCATCCCTGCATTAAACTATTCTTAGGCTCCTTGTCTTCTCCTTCAAAACTTTCATATAATTCCTGCTTTCTCACAACTCTTCACTTGTTCTAACATTCACCCTTTTCCTTACTGCTCCTGCACATCATCTGCAGTCACCTGACAGAACTCTGTTTCCTACTTCTAACCACATCTTCAAGCAGACTCCTGTGCTAACCCCTTTCTATTCCCAGCACTTGAATCCTAGTGGAACAACAGGGCCACCCTCCCCAGCCCCTCCACCCCTTGTTATTATATAAAGGTGCATTTCCTACCCACTTGCTACATGTGCATAAAACTTTCTGTGATCACATATGCTTTGTGCTGTTTGAATTATCTTGCTGACTGCTAATTAAGACTCCAAGTGGCCCCACTCAAAGTCTACTGCAGGATGTGATCCCTCAGTTTTAGTGTGGTGAGAAAAATATTTATTTTCCTTCTTTTTTCATTTAACAGGTATCTGATTTCTGTCATATTTTCTCCATGACCTACTGCACAACAGACAGTTCATGTGTCCAGAAGGCTCCACATACATGTATTACACACAGCTAACAAGGAAAAGGCCAAAGGCCAGTTCAGAACTTCCTTCAGTGCTGTTTCCCCCCTCCATCCACTGTTACCCTGATACCAGTAAGCCTCAGATACTGTGAGACAGAGAAACAGGTTTAGTGCAACTGGTCTAACAAAGTGCAAAATCTAAGTAGCTGGCTGGCAGCTTACTAATGACTTTGTTTCTCATTAAGTCCATGCATGCATATACTGCAAAATGCCCAAAGGTGGCATATTAGCAAGCATCTTCAAACATTCAGATAAGGGCAAACTGTGGTAACAGCCATACCTCTCTTGCTATCTTCCATGACAACCACTTTTCAGCCCTAGCATCACAGGGTTCCACTTTTTCTTATCTCAATTTTCGTATCCAGTGGCTTTGGATGACCACACACTTTATGCTGATACAGATACTCTTGGACTGCACCCTTCTAAACTCTGAAGACAAGATTCAGGTCACCTATTTTAGGCACATACGCAGGACTTTACAATGCCAATAAATCAGATGTTGGGAACCAGCAGGATATTAGGCTCCTTGACTCCAAGAAACAAGGAAGAGAGGAAAGCACCTCCAAAAGGTGAATTACTGTGATAAACATATCTGAATCTCACCTTAGTGAGCAATTTGTAGATCTGCAGTCCATGGTAATTGGAAAAAGTGAGCACAGGGCCTTGCATGAATTTTCCCCTCTTGACAAGTAGATGACTATATTTAAATTTCATCATGTGTTTTATTCTTCAACAGCACTGTCAAGTGTCCTAAATATACTGGTGATTGCCTTGCCAAAGGAAACATCTGTTACTGCTCCACTTATTTTAGAAGGTAGCTATTGCTTTGTTTCTTCTTTCTTGCTCCTGATAGGGTCCTTACTGCCTTTGATTCCCCCTACTAAACTTACAGAATTTTTCTTTCCACCTCCAGCATTTGAATAAGTTCCCTCACTAATCACCATCCCTTTGGCTTAATGGATAAGGGACTACAAATTGAGATTGGTAAGGATGAACAGGAGCACAAATAGTCAGGAGGGCAACATCCAGACACAAATTTTAGAGTGCATTCCATCCCTGATTTATACTGGGTTTTGAAAGTTTAATGAGCTGTTCCACAGTTCCTTTCAGACATAAATTGTTTAGATTCCTAATCACAACTCTTACTCCGTGTGAAGGAGGATGTTTCTCTCTGAGACTTCTAAGAATGCTGCTCTGTGCACAAACCAGGAGAGGGCAATGGAAGAGCTGAGTAAATGCTGTCTCTTGTGCTGCTTCTGCTCTCTTGGAGTCTGTATTCCAGCCCGCATGGAAGAACTGTGCTGTGAGGTGCTGTCTTTTTAACCTGCAGGCTTTGATGTAATTTTTCTCATTACTAACTACAGGAAGTGTAGTGTTTATGTATCCATAAAGCATTATATGCCACAGCTGAAATGAAATCCCTACAGATATTTTAAATGTCTTTCATACCATTTCTTCCTTATTCAAGATAAATTCATTAGGGACTAACCTGTGAATGAAAGTTATTTATATGGAGTTTATTACTGACCATACTGAACACAGCTACAAATCATGGATTTGTGTTCATTAGCAATTTCAAAATCCAAACACAAGCTTTCATCCTTGATCTGAACTGTTCCATTTTGGCATAACAGAGGGGTTTTGCACCATTATTGGAAAATATTTTTCAAACCAACAGAAACTTCTGAGACAGTTCAAGCAGCTAATGATGCATTTCTCACGGAACAAAGGTTGTGTAAAAGCACACATCTAGCTGCAGATCACCTTAGCCTACTACTCTTCTCTTTTTACTCTTCATTTAGAAAACAAAGGCATACAACTGAAAATATTTATCATATTTATTTAAACCTACATCTAATTAGAATATCTGTCAAAGTTTCCCAAAATGGTGTTATCTGAAAGCACCAGAGACAGCTTTAAAAATTAATTTCAAACCTCTGAATAGTATCTAATGAGAATATTAGGAGGTTTCAGTGCCAGGGTACAAGATACATCTGCTAGTTAGAGCTATGTTTATTCTATAATCATAAACTTGGTAGACAGAATCCAAATGAACACGAGTTAACGACTCTCACCCTTAATCTTGTAGTGGAGATTTCAGCCTTCAGAATGTCAGGGTCATACTTTGTGCTTGATGAAGAGCCTGAAAACACTTTTTAAAAAAAAGATAAAAAGACAAATATTTAAGTACTTTAAAATCACTGATTAGTACCTTCCTTGATGAATCCACATTGATCAAAACCCTAGAATGTGCTCAAAAACATATAATATTTTTAAACGTAACCTTTTACAGTGTAGTCATCATTGCAGAATGGCAATAATTACTGAATAATCAAAATTTTCCTTTTCCCCTTTCCTCCCTACCACTATATAGTATGTCTCCTCATTTACTTATCCCAGGATCCTTAAGTAGAACCTCATTCTCCCTGATTTCTATTCCTTTCTCTCTGTTCCTATTCTTCTAGCTGAGCCATCTTGTAAACACTTTCTTCCTGAAAGTTGTAATTTCTAAGGAGATCTCAGGAAAGCATGATTTATTCAGAAGTCTCAGAGATGTGGCAGTCAGTTCTTCCATAGATGTACATGCTCTTTTCATACACTATCTACTTCTAAGAGAGGTGTTTGGCCATTAACAGGCCTCTGGCAGTGCTTTTCCAGATGCTGATGCCCTGCCCAGGACAACAACCTGTATCTCTACTCCACCCCTGGTCACAGCACACAGGCTACAAAATTACTGTCTGCTCTTCCCATAAATAAGCAACATATTCCCCTTTTGGTCTATTGCAGACACCTGTCAACACTAAAGGGTCATTTCAGCAGGCAGCCAGGAAGGGAAGAGATCCTATTCACCTTGAATGGAGATTTGGCATAATTTTGTCTCAACAAATTTCATGACAAAATAGATTTCGGAGCAACTGCTCTAAATCATGGCTAAAAGGAGTTCAGTTTTATCAGAGAGAAGAGGATTCTCTCCAGCAGAATATCTTTATCTTAAATAAATAAATAATATAGGGATGTTAACTCTAAAAAGCCAGAGTACAAGGTGTTCCTAGCAAACCTTGAAAATCTTTCCTATAGAGAAACAGGATCCCCTGCAAGGCAGAGATCAAAGAAGTTACATTGTATTCTCTACTGTACTTACAGCTTGTACGAGAGCTTGATTTTTCTTTGTAGGCACCATTCAACCGTACATACTCATCCAGTGCAAGTGCTAGTCTCTGTTCTTTCACCTGGTACAGTTCCTTCTGGGTACTGAGAGCATCCTGGGCTATTGTAAGATAATCTTTTAACATTCTCTCTTGTTCTTGCCGCCATTGTTTCCTGGGATCCTCTATTTGTGTTGTTTCTTTATAGGAGAAAAAGAAATTATTTAAAGAGACCTCTGCTGAAATCCATTGACAACTAAAATTGCTTCTTTGCCTGCAATTCACGGTTAGAGTTGTCTAAACCATAGATTGCTTTTGGTTACTAAGCAGATGCTTCACTTCCTCTGCCCCCACAATGTGTGTAAGAATCAGAATTCAAGAGATCAGTTGCAAAATTAGAAATTAGAGAAAAATAGGCAAATACTTATGCAGATCATTCCGATGTTGTCAACCTTGAATTAGCAACATCCTAAAACTCGAAAACAACAAAGTATTTGGAAATAATAGGATCAACAAAGTCTTTTAATGGCATCTTAAAACATTCATTTCTGAACAAAAACTAAAAGCAATCTTAGCTATTACATTTTTTTCAACTCCCTTCCTCCCCAATTGATTATTTTTTACAGCCATATGTTATTCATGTTTGTAGTGGTTATCACTCTCCTTTCACTCTATAAAAACAATTTTATCTTTCCCCCTGTAACTGAACTAATAGATCATTAACTCTCCAGCTCACCTCCCCTAACTCTATCCCTATGCCTGCTAGACCTCTGAGCCAACACACAACTGTCTTTTATGGCCAACAGACAGAGAGGGCTGCCCTCAGAGGGCACTTCCATCTGTTGAAGACAGGTGTCCAGGATATGTGGGACCAAACTGCTTTTCTGAGGTATCTCCTTCTTTTCACCACTACTCAGGTAATAAAAGTGAGTAGGCTGGAACAGGCCTCTAATTTACAAAGGGCTTCAGGTAACATTTTAAGTCCAGCAGCCACACACAACACAGACTTGTATAGGATACAGAGACAAGAGGATCAGACATAAGCGAGTGGTATATAAGATCAGCCTAACTGAAAATGTTAAGATTTTGTTTCTAATGCAAAGATACAAAGAACCACCATATATGGTTGAATGTTCAAACTTATCAATATTTCCTGACTTAGTTCAGCACTTTTTGACACCGTACAATTAATATTCTTATTTTAAAGCTGTACTAAGTATGAAAATATTCTCATAAGACATAGTTATGAAAGTCTGAAATCTAAATGCAAACGTGCACCACTCTTCCTAAGTTACATACTGTAAATCTGCATAGATCTACAGAGATAAAAAGCAACATTCAGTACCAAAATATTTAAGTGCAAAGTATTCACTTCAGAATTTTTCTGCAAAAGTAGGAGGCACCTTTATTCTCTGGGTTAGATTTCTGCCTGAAATTCAGTCCTCTGAATTGCTTTACTGTGGGAACCAGTGCAGGGGGAAAAGTGGCTGAAGATGTGGAGTGAAAAAAGAACTGCAGCCAAATGAATGTGATTGCTCTAAACTGTAGCTGAAGTGCACTCTTGGGAGAAGGCACTCTTTCAACTCCATGTAAGAAAACAGATTTTGTAACACAAAAGCTGATAAGGACAGGATCTGGTTAATAAGAATTTCTAACAGTTGACTAGCTAACAGTTTTTCAAAAGTATTTTCTCTTGTTAATATCACAATATCTTGTTAATAATCACAATAAGAAAAGACACACAAAGAAAAAGCAGAATCCCATAAAACAAACCCATAGAATCCGAAACTGACAATCTCTATGGAACTACTGATGCATTTAAAAACAATTAAAAACATAAACACCCTCCCTCCACCATTTACAAATGTGACATTTCTACTTGTGAAAGGCATTTCTTGGATGTGCACAGTGAATGCACAGAGAGTATAACCGACATAAACCCAAGTGTGGTGCATAAAAGATTAAAGCAGAAAAGCTTTATACACAGTTGGTTTCCCAATAACCCCAACAGGAACACTCTCTCAAAAAAAACTAACTATAGGTACAGACACACATACACACGTATCTGTGTGTATAGCCACCTGCTCTTTTACACAAAGATATTGGGCACACAAAGAAGCAAATCAATACCTTTTCTCTCCTAAATGGTCAACACGTGTTCCTATCTGTGCCCACTTATTGTTGTTGTGCTTTAACACACTGCACATTCACAGTTATTTACACAAGATAAGAAGTGCTCCTTTCCAGAGTTGTCCTTTTTTGTGAAGCAGGTTGAAGAGCATGAAGCAGAATTCTCATGGGTCAATGATCAAATACGATAAATGCAGTTATGGTGGTTTTTTAGATGAATGTAATGATGCGATTGTGTTTTAAGAGTGCAGCCAGCAGACACCAAATAATCTTACAAGATTGGAAGGTCTCATCTTCGAGCATGTTGTAGGTAATTGCTTTGTAGGTTTTAAGTGAGGATTGCTCAACATGCAGCCCAAAGACCAAACGTAGCCTGCAGAGTTCTAAAACGTGGCCTACAGATGCCCTGTCCTTGTGACTGCAAGAGAAGGACAAAGCTGATCAACAGCAGATTATTTTGTATTGCTGACAAATACTATCAAACATTTCCTTTTTGTCTCTCCAAGCTGCAAGTACAAAACAATACCATGATTATATGAGCTAGAATCTTTTATACTGATAGTCATAAATGAGTTAAAGGTGACCCTGCATTTAAAAAGACTGCACGCTAGCTTCAGCACACCAGTGTTTGGATATTTGCATGTGTAGGTACATTGGCTGGTCAAATTACTCTCAGTCAATTCTAACTGCACGTATTTATTCTGGAACAAATGCTCAGTTATGAAAATTCATCACCATGGAAAAAGCAAAGCAGTATGGACTGACTATCCTAGAATTGTTACTCAACTTTTACCAAACAGAGAAGACTCTGAAGAATTTTACTCTGTACTCTTCTTATATATTATGAATTTAAGAAACCTAAAAAAGCATATCTTGTTGGGCAAGTTGCTCATATATATATGTATGTATGTATACATATTTCTAAAAACATGTGCCTGTAGAGCTGCACCATATGTTTGTTCATCCATACTTTTCAGTTATCTCTATTTTCATCAGTAGGCTTACTCCATAGAGGGAGGAAAAAAAACCCAAAGACAGAACTATGGATATTTCTGGTTCTGTGGCACCACATTTTGAAATGTAGCACTGAAAAGTATGTTCATTTGAGCACATATACTTTTCAAGAGCTGATAATTTTTTTTAAAGCAGCGTTCTTTCAAAAACAAATATTTATACTTCTCAGAGTAAAGCCTCAGGAAAGATAAAGATTTTTTCCCTTGAACAAGAATGTTTCAAGGACCTGCTGTTAAGGTCAAACTTGTACACACAAGAATATTATTGGGATAGTTACATGCAAGTAATTGAGGAAAAAGTTTCCTGAACATTTGAAAATGAGTTGTGAAGCCTTTCATGCTTAAACCAGAGTGAGATTTAAACCACAAAGAACATCCAAACTTTTTCCTTCCCTTATTATTCAACAGCAAATGTAAAAAGTAGGGAGATCTCATTTCTTTTTTGAGGCAGATGTTCCCACTGGTGACTGCAACAGGATGCCTTATAACCCTGTTTGCAGCAGATAGGAATAATGCAGCAGATTGCCAGCTAGCCAGATGGGGAGATGTTATTTCTGCTCCTCAGGTGAGGAGTAAGCAGTGGTAATGAACACTAGACAGAGCTGTAGAGGTGGATCTGTTCTAAAAAATGCAAACTGGAGACTTCAATCATCAACAGTGGAAAATGAACAAACCATCTCGTCTTGTCAGGGCCGTGCCAACATTTTCTGCATAAACTTAGGTATGAACTAAAGGAATCTACTTCAAATGGATCTTTAAACTAGGAGCTGTACATCAGGCTCTATGAAGACCATAACTTCAATTTTTTAAAATTGTGTATATCAACTTCCTCTGTCCAATCACAATGCAAAAATAATGACCCATAGTAACAGAATTAAGAGGGTGGCAGTGTGGCTAATACTCAGCTTACTTATTCCTAATTTGACTTGGATTTAGAATCATGTGAGCAAAGATTCTTGCAAAGAAAAATTACTCAATTCTATTAAGATAGCTTCATTTAGAGCCAATTAATTAAACTTGAAACAAATTACTGCAAGTGCATAGTTAATAAATTTATTAATAAACCCCAGTAAACAAGCAGTTTATTTCCTCCTGTTTTTAAAGATCTGAGTGACTATCCAAACTGGGGGGAAATTCTGTGGTCTCACTCAACGGAACCACACAAATGGCAGAATGGCATGTTCCACCCAAGGACATTCCTGTCACTGAAATGATCACAGTCCTGTAACACAGAAGAGGAAGCTGTGCTGGCTTTAATCACACTGCTATTCATGAAATGCACTATTCCTGGCTCATTGCCAGCCAAGTTTGATGCACTTAAACTCAGCAAAAAGGAAAAAAAAAGTCAGGACTGACTTTATGCCTTGGAAGTTTTGTTTGTTCTTCTGGCAAGAACATGCTTCAAGGGCAGCAATGTTATGCATGTCTTTGTAATGATACATAGGATATATACTGTAAATGGGATACAGGTGATAGGCATGACAATTTTTTTAAAATTAGGGATTTTCACATATTACATTCCTGTTTGCTATCAAGAAGTTCTGCCAAATTTTTACAGTCTACTTAAACAGAAGGAAACTATTACTTTATCAGCAGTAGATCTCATTTCCCTAAAGTACATGGAATTACAATTCCACTAGAAAATCCCACTGGGAAGGGAATGGCTCCCTGACATCCCACTGCTAGACATAACAGAAGTGGACGTTTTACTACAGGATTAACAATATGTGGAAGCAATATTTTTCCAGTATCTCCCCTTGCCAAACAAAGTAATAGCATCGACTGGCTCTAGAACAACCCACATGTAAATTGTGTTCAGTCAGAGACAGTTGCATCTCAGAGAACAAATACTCTCAAGAGGTCCCGTGAGAAAAACAAGTCAGATATGCTAGATTGCTGCTTGAGGAGGACACATACACACCAAGAGGACACAAAATCATGACGTACTTTTCATTCTGAAGAGATAACTCTTCATCTGTTTATATATATATATATATATATATATAATTTCAATTTATAACTGTTGCAGAATCACCATCTCAGAAGAGAGGCTATGCCAAGGGAAACTAGCTGACCTGGCAAGAAATGAGGACCAGAGACCTAAGATCTGTAGGAAAGAGAATAGGGAAGAGTTGTATGCCACAGCTGGAGCTGTTAATAGCTCTCTGTTTTGTCAGTGATGGTTTCTACCATACTACCTCATACCCACAGTCACCACCATTAGACATTCACATGTTCTCTTTACAGTTTGGTACTTAATCCAGCACAGTCTACCTGATGATGTTCTAAGCCCATCCAAACACTACCTGTCTCCAGAAGATGACATGAAGGCAGACACATCATGTTCTAGCAGGTTAGGTGAGTTGTGACGTTATCAAAGGTCCAATGAGCCAGTACAAAGTATGAACAAACTAGCTGGCAAAAGATCTTTTTTCTGGCAACAGTAAGCCTACTTACAGATCTAACAATCCATTGCATTCTTTAATATAGATCGACTCATCAATACTGTGTACCTTCTCCCTTATATAGTAACTTACAGGAGTATTCCCAAACCTGGAAACCTGGACTACCAGACAGGAGGCAACAAAACTGCAGTGGCTGAGCCCTGAAAAGGGTAGCCATGACTGGTGTGGAACTACTGCTAGGTGTCATGGCTGAGCTTGATACTCTGTGTCAAGGTGGCAATTTCTCTTCCTGAAACAGAAAGTGATGAAAAGATAAGTCCACTACACCTGACATCTCTTGTTATCTCACATAATAATTGCAGGACTACCCCTTGCAGACAAATGAACCCCACCTTCAAGAGAGTTGTGCTGATCTCAAACCCCTAAAGCCAACAGCTGACTACATTCAGGATCCCTCATCACTGGAACTTCTCCTGAATCTAGCTGCTGAAGAAAGTGTGCAAGCTAAACACAGATTGGTTTTTCAACAGTCCTCAATACCTCTGCTTTGGCAGGATTGCATCCTATTCCACGGAGGTGGTTTGAGAAGGAGGAAATACCTTGAAAGCATCTTACTGCATGCTGAGGGCAAGCTCCTGGTTAAGGGCCACAGGCAAACCAAACCAGGGCCAGGCGCAGCAAAGGAGAATCAAGATTTTAATGGTAACTTGCACAAAAATGTCTCAATATGACACAAACAAAACCAAGAACAAGCCTCTGACATATAATATCAGAAGAGGAAAAATATTGTTGGATACCAGCTACCACAGGATAGTATGAGTTAGCTAAGTGGTGGTTGATGAAAGCAGTTTTATCAGCAACATTACGTAATCACCATGGATATATTTATTCTACAAGTATATCCCACATTACTTGATAAACAAACTGGCTTTCAATCCACCAGTACTTTTGCCTGATATCAAACAAAAACACACTTAGGAAAAGAAAGCGCAAATATTACTTCATTGTACTTCAAAAGGCATAACAAATCTTGCAGGCAACTGAGATTCAAGTCTAAATGTTTAGCAAAGGAGCAAACGCACTAGCACTAGATTCAGGGAGAATAACCAAGTATTACTAGCCTGTCTAAAGGAATGTACTTTATGGTTTACATAGCAAATGCTTTCTGAATTTTCTTTTTCCTTATTCCTTTTTTCCCCCCTGCTTTTTAAAATACTTGCAATTCAAAATCAAACAACAATAAAACCAATTTGTACTCAAAAATTTGTGGTGGAAGGTTTCACAAGTAAATATTGCATCATTTCACGGTGACATTTTTGTTGAATAGGTACATAAAAATAAAGAATTGCATGTTACAGAGACAGCAGTTTCAGTAAGACTATGCAAGCCAAAAAGATGACGTATTAAAAATGATCTAACACATTGCTGAATACTCAAAGAAAATCACATCCTATCACATAATTAAATAGAATATGGGTTTTTAAGAGAGACATGGATAAAAACTAGGTTATTTAGAGTATGTTCAAAACTGACCTCTCTACAGTTTGTTTCCTGCCATCAAACTTTCACACAAAAAGTGCCCCCTCCCTTACAGACACTTTCTTCATTCTTCCATAAAATAATTTTGTGCTTGAATTTGAGCAATGAGAGAAAATGAGATTTTTTTCCAGCTATACTCTCCAAGCATGTGCAGATTTCCAAAAAAGATTAATTCAAAGATTTTTACTATTTGTTTTCTCTGGATACAAGGCAGCATATGCTTATATATTTCAGAGTGAAATGCAGTAGAAACTCTGAGGATTTTGTTCTACATTATAAAGCAACTAGTTAGTGCTCTACTGCTAAGGCTAACAGAACAGACATCAGAAAAAGATACAAGTACGGTCTTTACATGAATGCCAGCAGGTAAAACCATCTTTAATCCAGAGCCTACACTACTTGAGCCCTCCTTCTATAGCCAGCATGCACCAGATTACTCTAATCCCTTCCTACAGCCAGAATGCAGAGAAAATACCTACAAAAAAATTCAAGGTAAGACATATCACACTTGGGTTTCTGCCACGTGCATTTGCTGACAGTAAAGAGTCTTCACAATTGATTGCATGCCACCACTTGCTTAGATAATGGTGGTAGGTCATGGGAACAAACAGGGCACATTTGTGATGATACGCCATTTGACTCCCTCAAGCTATTGGTAATTGCAGACTAGTGGTGGAATTTTCAGATTCTTCCTTTTCTGAAAATCAATCTGGTCTACTTTCACAGATGCAGATGTACTAGACTCCCAGGCTGGAGCAGTCTTTCCACACAAGGCCCTGTATTAGATCAACCAGTTGCACAAGCATGATCTAGCATGAAAGCCTTTAAGATTACAACAAGAAATAGAACTCGTGTAGTTAAAACATGGTGCTGTAAGTGTGAAACAGTGTATGTAAAGAGCTCTAGCCTTTTCACTTTTTTTTTTTAGCATCACTGACTCAATTTTGCTATTCTTTGTGGACAAAACAGTGGTAGAAGGATGTTTCTGGGAAAGACACATTCATGCTTCCAAAAGGGAGAATTAAAACTAAGTAAGGAGGAACTGCAGAAGCAGAGAAGGTAACTGTCCAACTTCATTTTGAAGAAAAGTGCCAGGTGGAGTTCAGGGAGAAGAATCATCATATTGGATACAAAGTAGAGAATGGCAAAAAGAAAGTGATGTGGTGGTCTGAAATTGTACTGGGCTGGGAAAAACTATTACTTCCTATCATTATATTTTAAACGCTGTTACTCATTTCTGTTCTGCTACCTTTGCCACTAAATATTCTTAAGAGCAGAGTATTTGTTTTATGAGTTAACTACATCAACGCAATGAAGAAAACAACCATTTGCCTGCTGTTCCGGAGCCTTATCTGAGAAGATAAGAATTTAAGTAAAGGGGGCAAGTTATTTAGGAACAGAGAGGGTGCTGAAGTCAAGGCAGACCTTGTTGCAGTATGGGATTGATTCCCTGAGACGATGCGTGTCAAACCAGAAGTTTTCTTTGCTTTCTGCCATTACCTTCACAACTGTTCATCTAAACATGCCATATATTGATCCAGATCAGAAAAACCTTAGCTACTGGGGGAAGGGAGAGGAGGTGGAAAACATCTCACACCTCAGGAAACAGAGTGCTTCCCTGTTGTCCATGCTTACTGTATATCCTCATGTGGACACAACTTGGGGACAGGAACCAGAAGAAGCAATGACTGCTACTTCAGCTGCCACCACCACCTGAAAACTGCACCTGGAAATCACAGCCTCAGAGTGAAAACTGTTTCCTGGCAAGCCCACACATGGAACAGATGAAAATTCAAGGGTGTAATTTCAAAATGCCTTTAACCACTGCTACTATGAAAATTAGCTTCCACCTGATTTGTTCATTCATATCCCCAGGTCACCTTCCTTTTCTTGCTTGCATAAATAGAGGTGTGGAAAGGAGAACAAATAGCAACTTTTTTTCCCCTTATACTAGATTAGTTTCAACTTGAATCAGCTCCCTGATCTGATTCACTGTCTGGCCATGCAAATGTTCACGGCAGTATGCAAATCCAAACTCTAAGAACATAAATGTTTGCATCTCAGACACTTAATGTAGAAAACCCTACAGAAGAATTTTAAAAAATTTCAAAGTGATTACTTTGCCTGTAGATATATGAAATATAGTGGAATAATGGTTATATGTTGTTTTCAGTATTGCCGTGAGTTCCTAACCATGTTATTTACCAAAATTAGTAAATGTTAGCAAATTAGCTGAAGTAGATGAACGCATGAGAACAGGTATGCAATAATGAATATAGGAGTCAACAGCATAAGTTATAAAATCTTTGGACTCTCCCAAACCACAGTAATAAGGATCCTGCACAAAACAAACTCCTCAGGCCCTGCCCACCAAATAATATCCTTTCAGTCATCCTCTAACAAAGGGCACTACTGAAGAACAGGATAAGCATTTAAGTTCTTACAGTATTAGCTACCCACATCATATGCATGTTCTACCTTGCCAGATGGCCTGTAATTTGGTCTCCCTTGAAGCTGAAAGCATCACATTAAAACTCCTAATTGGGGTAATATATTCATAAAGTAATGACCTCAGTCAGTGCTTCTCAAAGTGGGTTACATCATCCAAAAGGATCACGAGAAAGCTCTAAGGCTGTTGAAAAACCCAAACTGTATTTGGGGGTGAAAAAAAAACTTAGAAAATGTGAGATGATAATAAAACTAAATTATCCTTACACATATTGACACCAAAAGAATCTGAGGGATTGTTTTACATTTGCAGACTGCTCACAGACAACTCTTAACCCTCTGCAGAAGAGAAGAGTGGGCTTTTCTCAGGTTTATGTGAGAGAAGGAAAAAGATCCAGACAAATAATTGCAGTTGAGGAAAATATTTTGAAAAAAAAAATACTTTCTAGAAATTCAGTAGAAGTTTTAGAACTTTGCAAGGTGCAGTCTAATCTTGCTTTCTCTAAATTATTGGGAGTTTTGTCATTATCCACAGCAGTAAGTACCTATCTGATAATTAATGGAAACTCAACCCTTAACATTTTCAACCTCAAAGTTTTACAGAAAATGAGGGAAAAGCCATGAGTAGCAACCTGCTCCTCACAGCTCACTGGGCTGGTTTGAGCAATGTAACAAAATTGGAGCCATCACAGAAAAACTGGTCCAAGTCCTGTGGACAACCTTAAACTTCACAGTTGGATCAAATGTAGCTTCATAGAGAAGCACGCAGTAGGAACAACACTAGAAAAACAAACGAGTAAAAGGACAGATAAGAGAGAAGCTGTTCAGAATAATTAATTATGGGATAGAAAAGGAGAGAAACAGTGGGCCTTCCCTCAAACATTTTGCTGAAATAAATCCAGCCAGACGGCAGTGAACATGAAGCATCGTTAGTCACCTCTCCCTACCTAACACATGGGAGCAGATTTCTTCCCAAGGTGCTATCCCTCAAGCTGCTATTTATGAGTCCTGAAATTCTACTTTATCCAACCTGTTTTTCAGGCATCTATCTATTTGTTCTTCCTCCTAGCAGTAGGTACAGTTTTTCTCCCTCCTTTGGTGTCTTTGTCCATTAGCAGAGAGATTTAACAGAACTACTTTCAAAAGTCTTCCTTGTTCTAACACAGCCACTGTCCTGACAGGGAATTTTAGCAGTTCAAATCCAAAAAGCATACTCTGCACATCTGACTTATTACAAAACTAATAAAGCACTAAGCAGACACAAAAGCTGTTTTCTGGAAAGATTCTTCCCCACTAATTTCAATCTCCAAACCAGAGATTTCAATAGATCAAAACATCGCATGCACCCTAGAGTCAGATGAAGTGAAATTTATAATCTCCATATATGGCACATCAAACAAATTACCTACTTGTAAGATTCTTAGGCAGTGTACCACCCAGCAACTGAAGAGTACTCTCACCAAGAAACTGTACAAAATACAGTGTACAAAACTAAAATATACCACTTTACAAAATAAGTTTCACTGAAATTGCTACAAAGGAATACATATATCAATATAAGATGAAATCAAGTGCACTACTGAACAAGCAAGGGATGGAAAATGCCTTTAGGTATACCATAATTTCAAACCATGAACAGCTCCTAATATCCAGAAATTCACCTTAAATGCACAGGGGAAATAAAAAAACAAACAAAAAACAGGCAACAAAGCTACAAGTGGATTTTAGAACTGATTAAAAATTTTGTACATGCATTAAATAAAAATAGCATAATTATCAGAGCACACTGATCTGAAAGAACTCTCAAAACACCCAGAAATGCAACTGGCCTCTCAAAATTTTACAGGTGTATGGCCTATCATTTTGCAGAAGTTAGGGACAGGTTTAAGCTAATAATCACACAGATTCAGAAGAAAAGCCTTTCTTCATCTTTTGATTCAGTCAAGGATGCCTGTATGTTTAAAAGCTCATGAGTGTCTAACCCTGTATGTAAGATTAGAGGACTCTCATTGCAAAGCAAGGCTGTAAGAGCACAAATGAGGTTATTGGGTGGGATTCAGTTCAATATTAGGTGCCTATCTGCAGGTGCTCAGCAAGCACAGCTGATATCTAATGTCCCATTCTAATTACCAGAGTTCTAGTGCAACCCAACCAAAGGAGGTTAAATCATCTCATCTACAAAGCAGACACCCAACCAGTCAGCTACATGACATTTTACATTACACTGACTGCTGACTAGAGAGCTATTGACTGCAAAAGTGGCTTGGACAAGGCAGGGTAG
Source organism: Cinclus cinclus (assembly GCF_963662255.1). Classification (NCBI taxonomy): domain Eukaryota; kingdom Metazoa; phylum Chordata; class Aves; order Passeriformes; family Cinclidae; genus Cinclus; species Cinclus cinclus. The sequence goes on from NC_085050.1 coordinate 32,553,699, forward strand.
AGTCACTTGCCCATACATTTGAGGTGCCACTCAGAAGGCCACTGGTCTCTTACAGTCCATGCCACATCTATTGACCTTGTGCAGTTGCTAACCTTAAGCATCTGAAATGGCTTAGGTAAGTACAGGTACTGCTAGCACAGATGCAGGTACCCAGATTCAGGTGTTGATTCAAATAGAATTTTTGCTATTGCGCTGTTAAAGACTATTTCTGGGAAAACAGAAAAACATATCAATATAGAGTAATAAATGTATAAAGAGAAAATAGAAATGCTTTCAGGAATATATTCATTTCAGTGGGTGTAAATAGCACTGTATGTCACACTGTGCTAGTTTTACATGGTTTAGACATAATTACCAGGCAATTAGAAATACACGTAGAAACAGATGCAGCTATTTTGTACCAGCAGATTTTCTTGTAAGCATTTTAAAGCCAATAATGTTACACCAAAGGGCAAATTTTCCCCAGCATTTTGATTCTAATCAAGAATTCTGAGTCTAATCAAGATGAGTCATCTTTTATAACCAACACGGCAAACCAAAGCATACTTACGGTTTATGTGATCGATGTAGTACACACCAATCTGAGGATCATACGCAGCTTCCCATCCCCATGGCAATTCATCCCCAACGCAATCCGCAAACGACAAGGGCTTTGTTAACCTGTAACAAGGAAACAATTCAACGACAGAGCTTTTCTCTCTTCCATACGTGCTTGTTATTCGTACTAATTCCTATTATGACAGAAGCTAAAGAAACATAGCAGGGAAAAAGAAGAACAAGTTGCTTTTTGCCTCTTAAAGTAGAACATATTATTGCAAACATTTTTCAGGACAGGAACTCAAGTGAGAAATCCACTGCAACACCCTTCACATCTGACAGTCTAAAATTAAACAACCAACAGCTTTAAAAAAAAAAAAATCTATATTCCTATTTGTCCCCAGGAAAACTGGACCCTTCAACTTTGAGTCAGTGACAAGAGCACAAGATTTCAAGATCACTGTTTCTAATGAGCACACACAGGAAAGTCAGAAAAGAATACAACCACCTAAAATGCAGTCAGCAGCAATTACCAATCCCTGCACTTGAATAAAACAAGCAGCAGTGCACACAGAATAGACATTTTACAAGTAACATTTAATGGGCCTTAGATGTTCACATTGTGCTTTTGTAGGAAGACAGTCTATTAAAGTTTTTCACTTAAATAATAGAGCACCTATTTGTTATAAGAACTAGAGTGACAAATACAATACATGGGCCCTCTTCCAACTGAGGCTGAACAAAGCTTTACCTGATCATCTTTTGGTCCTTTTTTAAAAAAAGAAATTAGTATTGAATTTCCTGTTAAATCCACAGATAAATGCCATCTCTAACATAGTGATATATTTAATAGGAAGAACAAGAGATTTAAGGTTTTATTGTCACCATAGTGACAATCAGATTAAGTAGATATCTAGAATTAAAAAAAAAAAATCCTCAGAGTGACATGATAAAGGGCAGTTTGTGGGACACACAAGCAGGACTCCTTTGCTCACTGCTGGCTAAATTTTAACACCTAAGACTTTTTTTTCATCTCACCATTAAAATCCCATAAAAATAAAAAGCTAATTCACATGTCTCAGGATTTTTTCTTTATTAATTCCTGAACAAAAGAAACAGGTTTATTGACATTTTTTGTGAGGAAAGAAAGAAAGAAAGAAAAAAGAATAGTACATTTTACCTTTTGCAAACTGAATTGTATTTTGTGTACAGAACACCAGACAGAAAGTACTTTACAAAAATATTGAACTCTTTATGCAGCTGAAAAAAAATATTCAGCACCGATTTGATTTAGAAGTCATTGCCCCACTATTATCTTTATCATTATCATCATTATCAATGGATATGATCTACCAGTTCTTTAAGTTGAACAGTATTCTTCCAAGCTAGGGTTGCAGAAATCACAAAGAATAAGGCTCTGAGGATTCAAAACATTTTGACTATTGATTCTTTTTCAATTTATGTTTTTTAAATTGCAAGCATGAATCCACGTCCTCATATTACTCCAAAGTTTACATCATAATCCTATGAAGGTTATTAACACTTCATTTGAGGTTCTGAACAGATTTTCAAGTATAACAAATTTGCTAATTTATTGCCACTTATAAACTGCTGTGTTAAACTACTAAACCCACCAAAAACTATTTTAAAATACAGATGAAATTACCAATGTGGAATTACATTTGGATCACTAGAATACAAAAATATGGATTATAAGGAGCACAAGTAGGCTGTCAACTTGCCAGGGATTTCCAGGGACAGAGGCGGTCTATAGCAAGCCAAGCCTATGCACTGTACCCTCTCATGCTGCTGACCTGTATTTTTAAATCCAGACACTGGCACAGCTCAGAGTGGGGCTGCTCAAAGGACACTCCAGAAACCCCAGCCACCTTGCTCCTCCTTTGTGGGCAGCAGAAGCAGTGCTGCCATGGCCAGGATCCAGCTGTGCAGCTCAGCAGGCCAACAGCTGGCTCGCCAGACACAGCTGCCTAGTGCTGCCATACCAAGCACACCTGCCCAAATGCTGCCTATTTATAATTACCAGCACCACTTCAAAGACTACTGTTTTGCTGTAAAGAGTAATTGCTAGAGAGAAAGGGATGGTTCTTAGGGAAGCAGGAGGAGCCTTTCAAATCCAGGCAGGCAGGATGCAGCAGACTGAACACAGGGTACCCATGTCAAAGAGTTCCCAGGCCACCAATACTCAGAGGAAGCATCAATCATGTAAAAGCAGCAGTGACTCTGGTGAGTCTGGTTAGTCATGTGAACAAGATGTACCAACTACAAGGGCACACCTACCCGTGAAGAAAGTCCTGTCTCAAATTTGATTACAAATATAGATATTCGTGAAACAAACTGAATAAAAATTAAAGTTCAGTGTCAGCCTTACCATTGTAATATTAACTCAAAACTCAATTCATGTAGTTCAAGCAGAAAAAATATTTTAAATGCCATATAGCAACAGAGAAATTATAATATGAACTCAAACTCATATGAACACAGCCAGATGGTTTTTAATAAACATTCAGTACTTCCACCAAAGTTACACACCAGAGCTAGCAAGTCATAATGCGATTTTTAGATCACCTCTACAAGAGGGATATAAGCCCTGACTTTTCATCCGTACTCTACACCAATTTTATTTTTAATCAAATACTCACTTCTTATTATAAATATCACTTTCTCTAAGTTAGACTGCAGTTGACTCTGATAATGCAAATCCAGATCTAGATCAGATCCAGGTGTTCTCACCCATCCAAAACCAGATACCACAGGAATGAATAACAGCCCTTCTCTCATCCCAGACAACCCATAAATTAGAGAGATACTAAAAAACTGTGGAAAAGTATTTGTGTGATCCACACTGGACCTTAAACAAAATGAAGAGGGAGACAGAGGTCCAAAAAGGCAGGCAATTTGTTTTATGAATCCTGCTCTGCTGGATCATGCTTGGACATCGCATCCTTAAGATCTGAACTGTGTCAGAACTGTTCCAGAGTAAATTTTTAAAACATGAGAAGGCTTGTACATAAAAAGATCACAATTACTTAAGAGGGTAACATTCCCATGGCTCTCTTCTTTGTTCCAAAGTCTTTTAATAGCACACAATAGCACAAGTCTGACGCATCATTTTACAACTGAACAGCAATGAGCACAAGGTGATTGATACCTGATTGCTTATGGCCTCAGAACTGTCTCAACATAACTCCCATTTACTTTCAAAATAAGTATAACAAATAGATGCAATTAACACAATATGAAGCAAGAGAAAATTTGCAAGACAGAAGTTGGAAGCAGAGAGTTAGGAGATGTAATTGGACAGGAAATAATATCTAGGAACAAGGACTGAAGGACTCATGTCTGTGTGAAGATCATTATCTGTGACATAGGAACCTATGATAGATGGACTGCCATTACATTCATTAAATGTGAACCAAGAAAAATGAGGTTTATTGCACCATAATAGAGGATTAAATGCTGCATGTCTTGGACACTGATATTCTGAGGTAGTTCATAATACTGTTTCAGTTTGTAGCCATACATTTACATGCTCTTAAAAGAATGCCAATACTTGAAAAAATATAACTCCAAAGTCCCCATTTATTATCCAATGAAGTTCAATTAGTTAAAAAAAGGCTTAGATTTCATTAATGCATATCGTTAAGCTCAACTATTCTCACATAGGGGCACCTTTTTTTTAACAATAGTGAACAAGAGGAGAAGTGGCTATTTTAAAGAAAACCAGGAAGCGTTCTGCAATTCCATTATGTAAGCAATGCATGATTATGTCAATCACTTCACAGATACTTGGGGAGACTTAGGAGACAAATACAGTTTACAAATTTAAAACCTCTATTATCATATCAAATACACATTTTTCTTTAAAGTTTTCAAAATACAGAGTTAGGTAGCTAAGCTCTTAAAATGCAGATTCTGCAACGATACATGTGTTATCATTACTAGTTGTTCTTTCATCTACAGCCACACCTGGAAGAATTAGTCTGTATATGCAGTTAAAGCTAATAATGAATCACAGAACCACAGCACATTCTCAGTTGGAAGGGACCCAACAAAGATCATAGATTCAACTCTTAAGGGAATGGCCCACAGGGGATGGAACCCACAACCTTGGTGTTACAAGCACCTCGCTCTAAAAAAAATGAGACTGAAGATACTGGAAAATGGAACCATAGCTACAGGCTGATGGACTGTCAGTGCAGAATTACTGCTTCATTTGGATAACTTTCTTATTTGATGTAAATCCCATTCTGAGGTCCCCAGATCACAGAAATATGTAGAAGTTAGGGTTCTTTCCAAGACTGGGGTCCACAAAAAATGAGACATTTATTACATATACCAGTAAAACTATCTTTGTGACAAGATACAGACAGCACATGATATTTCCCATTTCTGTGACCTGAGAATATAAAGAAGCGTGTTCTTAAAAATGTGTATGCATATATATGTATACACACACACACTACTTTGAACAAACTGTTCTATGCAAGAGAAATGCTGGATTCTGATGCATTCCTTCTCTGACTCCCTTTTTCTCCAAAATCCATTCAGGATTAAATAAACTTTGTAATATTGAAACATAAGTTATACATATCATGATTAGTATTCTACTTTATCAATAGAAAAAAATAAGGTTACAGTAGGCAGATCTCAGAAAATGGCAGCGGGGGGCAGGGAGAAAGAGACACAGATATGAAAAATGACCCCACCCCCCATAAACTTGAAATTACTTTTCCTCAGTTAGAAAGGAAGAAAACAGAGGTTTCTAAGAAGTACACTAATACCTGAGAATTATTAATAGGTTCATCTTAATGCCTTTCAAAATTACTTCCAAGAACATCTCCTTTGCTGTGTGGTACTTCACCTACAGTCAAGATTTGTAATTTGGAATTCAGTTGTAACTAGGGTCAATGTTCTACTTCTATAGCAACTTCAATGTGCATTTGAGAACTTTCTCCAAATACCCAAAATGAACACATGTGCTTTGTTGTGTAGCAAGATCCTGTATGACAGTCATATGAAATGCTGTACAGATTAAATTTCACATCCATTCATTTCTCACATATAATGATGCATATTACACATTAATTATTTTATTTTACAATGCCGTCCTTGCTAGCACTTTTTCTTGACAGAAATTGATCTGAAAAATATACTTTTCTCCAAATTCCAAGCAAATGTGAAGAAAGAACATAAGCTGCTATTCAAATGTGCAGGAATGAGCATCTATTAAAACATAAGAGAAGTGATCCAGCAATGGAAGAACTGCAAGCACATTCATCTGGAATCCTTACACCATTACAGAAGGGTGTACAGGTGTTTTACCCACAGTAATACCCATCAATACAACAGTTTACAAAAAGTTTACTTCAAGGATATTCAGTTAGCACAATTACACAGAGCAGTAACATAAAATCTGCATCACCTTTTTATTTTGCACAAAGATGAGTGAAAGTATTTAATTTTTATTTTGATCCATAGCTTGAGAAAAGCAGGTGTAAAAATTTAATCAATGCAATGAATGTACAAACAGAAGAAGAAAAGCGTTCTCAATTCTTCACCAAACCTCCTGAATTTAGTGCTCAAGTTGGATCTCAAAATAAATTCAGGTCTTACACAACTTTCTAATGCTATAGGCATTATTACTTTGAAGGGCATATAAACATGCATTCTAATCCCATACTAAATATGCTTACAAACTGGATTTTACTTCAGGCACTCAGGACAAATTTCTTATATCAAACTCAGGTGCAATTAATCTCATCAGCTTCAAAAAGTCAGTTACCTAACTTGAATTACTCCTTTAGGTTCCCTAGAGAGGCAGACTCAGCACATCTATTGCAAACCTGAAGGTTCCCCTTTTTCCCCGGCGAGTACAGGATACTGAATACAAGAATCCTTAGTGTGTGCAAAAGTAACTAAATTTAAGTGGGATGAATTCTATAGCAGGCAGCAGAGTGCACACAGAATGACAGAGACCCAGATGCTGCTGCACGTTTCAGGTCAGAATTAGAGAGACATTGCTGCTCCCCATGGCCAAGGTCACTAACAGCATGAAAATTATATTGCTTAGGGAACACAATTTTCTCTTCCACAAATTACAATGGATGAAGCTATAACAAAACGCATTTGCTTTGCATTAATTCTATTGCCGTCTCTTTCCTAACTTTAAGAAGTGGTAACCAGGCTGTCTACCTGTCAAAAGGGGCAGAATTGACCCACAAAACACCCCTTAGCTGTATTCTTTGTTCATTCAATTCCATAAATTATGAACTAGCAAATCCAACACAAAATCTCTCTCTTGAAAAAGCACATTCATGAGTCTTTTGACTGGATTTCTGCTGCTAAACACCATGTTCTTAACACAGCGGTGCCTCCCATTCATGTATCAGGTCAAGACATTAAGTACAAACTTTGAATTGCTTAGGGACATTCTTTTCTAATAAGGGTATTATTAAGACATATTACCACTTTATTGCAGGTATTATTTTCAAAGAGTAACTAAGTGGACATCAATACCAGAGTAGAACAGATCAAACAAGGAGCAGCATGGTCGCAATCCCAGCTTGAAATAGTGCTGTAAAATAAACAAATATGGTAAGGTCATGCATGTTTACCTTGCTCACAGGATGCATGCAACCAAATGTCAACAAATGCCTGTGCTCAAAAGACAGCAAACATGCATGTTACATTTTCTATGCCAAAACAGAATCACTAATAGCTCAAACTAAATGTACCCCATTCCTTAATGATGAAATGTTCTCAATAACATTAAATTAAGCTTCTTAATAGTACTAAATGTATGCCTGTAGACACTAGCATATGCACCACAAATGTGTTTACTTTGTATTGCACACACTTGCACACAACATAGGGTATATATAGGTTTACAGTCAAATGTTCATAGCCCCACTCCTGGCTAGAATGGACACGTAGCAGCCAACAGTACTGCATCTTCACCTTTTTGCACCAGTGGATATTCAAAAGCTAATTGCAGAGACTGAACTCACAGCAGTTACACACTTTCTGGAGACAAAGATTTATTAACTACAGCAGCAATTATTTCCTGGATACGTTTCATTAATTTTCACTTGTTTTCCTGGTTTCAGATAATTTTGCTTCTGGTAATACAAAGACAGGTAAAAACACTCAAATCTGTATAAGAATAGAAACTTGAAATAAGCACTGACTCTAGTTTTCTAAAAACATATACAGGTACAAAATAGTACCACTTTCAATAGGTTGCATTTTCTATCTTGTGATTCTTTCAAGTCCTGGAATATTTACAACAGACAGCAGGCCTTGAAGAAATATATTTATTGGTTTTATAGTGTTTCCTTGGTAAGGAAAAATGTATAAACGTGCAGATGGAGAATTATAGTAAGAGATATACATTATTTCTCTACCTCACAACAACATAGAATGGAGTGACATTATTTGAGTATGCACTACTAGGATAACAGGCTCTTGCAACTATTTAACAAGCTCAAAAACTTCGTTACCAGTACTGAACTCATACTGACAGTGATTTACTATAACTCCCATTTATAAGTGAGCTGTGAGTTCACGCAGATATATCACCTTCAATGATGTTTCAGAGAATATCTGAGACTTTTAAAAATGCACTTTCCACTAAGACACTCTTGTCTAGCTAACCAGCAACCCAGGTAAACACAATATTGTATTCAGGAAGCACACAAGGATGAAGCAGAAACTAAAATCTAATCTTTTTCTGTCCTTGTAGGGTTTGGGATTTTAGAAAACCTCTTTAGAGTACTGAATAAGTGGTTTCTTCTCTGTAATTTAGGCAAAGTACTCAACCTGTTTTTGAAATGCTTTGCTGAAAAGGGCAGTGTGCTGAGCAGTGTCTCAGTTTCCAGTCAGCCTTCCAGAGAGACAGCTGCACTACTATGACCATGTGAAGTGGCAGTATCAGCCCATCATCAGTTCTGATTGCTGCCTTCCTGCACCCCAACTCAGAGTCTCCTACACTGTATCACAGCACAAAATGTTCAACATATTCAGCAAGTCCTGCTTAGAAATAACAAGCTGGCACCTCACCAATGATGGGGTTTGGAGACAAGCACTACAGTAGCAAACTGTACTCCATTCCTCAAATGTTTTCTAGCTCTTCTTGATTTAGTTAATCATTAGACTGCCAGGGCGAGGATGAAAACAAACCAACAAACCTTACTGCTACCACACTACAACAAAAAATTCTTATATTTACTATATTTATACATAACTTACTAAATTTGGAAAACCCAGGAATCTTGACAAAAGTTCTTAGTCCACAATATCTATTACAAACATAGCCAGTTTAAGGCACTACAACTATGAATTTTTCCTGCAGAAGTTGTTTGTACATAAAGATCAAGTTCTTTGAAACTAAAATATAACTGCAAAGTTTTTGAGTCCACTGATTTTAACATCAGCACAAGTATTCAGAAGTAAAACCCGATAGCAAAAATAGCTGAACAACAAAACCCTTACAGAATGAATACTACAGCTTTTATAGACAAGTAAAGGATGTATTCAAAGTGAAAGGAAGTAGCTTTTGGTTAGACATTAGGAAAAAATTCTTCACTGTGAGGGTAGTGAAGCACTGGAATGCGTTGCTCAGAGATGGTGGATGCTTCATGCCTAGAAGTGCTCAAGTCCAGGCTGAAGAGAGGAAAAAACCCACACAAAATGGGCAACTGATGTCCTTCTCGCAGACACATTCTCAAAAGGAAGGAATTAGAGAACACACAAGTTAAGCTTTCAGTCCAGAAGAGAGCACACAGGGGGAGGTGAGTGCAGAGGGAGTGTGCTGCCTCCCAGCTCGCCATGAGATGCTGTGTGCATGTTAATGACTGCCATAAAAATGTGCTACCAGCAAGGAAGCCAAGCATAACTGCCTCCTCCCAGTTACAAAGCGGTGACATTAGCTCAGTGTCAGCTCACTCTGTCCCCTCACAGGTGCTTCTGTGAAAAGGCACATAAACTGAATAGCTGAGACCCAGAAAGGGAAGAATGCATTTGGGAAGGAAGGGACCCACAGCCACTGGTTGCAGGACCAGGTCAAACTGCCTGCTGGCTTGGCTTTTTGTTTCCTTTTGATTATGATAAACTGTTTTCGTTTTCCACTTCACAATTGCCATCAATGAAGAAAAAAAACCCATGCTGAAGTCAGCTATACACTTTGCCACATCATTTCATCATTGAAGGTAACAGAAGTGAAAAGGAGAACCAATATTTTTCAGCTCAGCATACCAGCTATTTGTTTCTGTAGGTAAAAGCCTCCAACCAAATCACTATTTGTAATTCATTTATCTGTTTAACATTGCCAAGTTCAATACAAACTTGACATTTTAAAGGTTAGGGGGGAAGGGGACCATGGAAAAGTGGAAATGGGTAATACCATGAATGTTTTCTCCAGTGTTTTTCTTTGACACAGCAGTTGGTCCTGCACTGGCATGTAAGCACTATAATATTAGACACCTGGAATGTGAGGAATGTCTGATAACCATACCCTAGCACAGGGATAATTCTACAGCCATAAACCAATGACACGACCTTTACGCCTTCCCCCGGAAAGCTCAAATGCAGTGACATTATGAATAGGCTATTATATGCAATGTTGCTATAGGTCATTTATATATACATGACTGTACACTGTTGTTAGAGGGAAAATGTTATCATCAATTGACAGCACTGTTAAGAAACTTAGCTTTTAGTTTTACTTTAATTACATAAACACTATGCTGTTTTCCCAACAATTTTAAATGTTTCCAATCCTCTAATCTCTGGGTGCAAACTCAATTTTGAAATGTTTTCCTTTACCTATCTTGTACCAGTCTGCTCTTCATTTTATATATTTACCAGTAAATATTCTTCTACAATAGGAAGATGTACTCTTAAGAATACTCAAGGTAAGAAAAAAGGAAAAAAAAGCCAAACCAGAAACAAACAAACCACAACAAATCCAGTCAAGCATTAGTTCATGAGATTCAAAAAATGGCATGAACTCTGCAGTAATTTCCACATGCAAATAGGAGCAACCAATCTGTATCCAACAGCTTACTGTTTAGACAGAAGTATGATACAACAAACTACAGGTGGAAAATGTCTATAAATTGGAATACTTTATTAGGAATGAATCAAAACAGATATACCTATGATAAGAGGATTTAAGCATTTATTCTGTTAAATGCAATGATTTGTCATCCTTGCTGACAGGCACAAAGTACCAAATGCAGTTTTTTATGGCATATTGTTAGGGTTAAATTTAGGACATTTTTGTATTGTGATAATTAAATATGAGAAAGAGAAATGTATTTCAAACAAAAAGCATAGTGAAAACACAGAAAATGATGGTATTTAACATCAGCATTAAAAGATCTTCCTGATCTCTAACTTTTCCCCTTCCTCCTTTCTGTGGTTTCATACACACACTAGTCCAAATCACTCTACTACTCACCTCATCAGCCACAGAAAATGATTTTGAAAACTTTGTTCTGTGAACTCCACTTCTCGTGCAAACAAACCCTTGAATTCATTATAAGTGATCTTTGGATTTATAGAGAGGATATTTAAAGACTCTCTTCACCTAACTGCTCCCACTGAAGTCAGCAGGAGTGTTACCAATTTCAGTAGCAGGAAACCTAAATCTGTGGCAAGCTTTCAAAAAGTACTTTCAAAAAGTACTATCCATCTCAGATAACCTCACAAACATTCGACTTCAGCACCGTGAAGCCCTTCAGCCAAGTATACCAATCATTCCAGAGGCAGGGAAAAGGGAACTTGAGTTAATATGTCCAATGTCTCTGCAATTCAGTTACAGAGCTAAAAACTGCACCCAACAGGAGAGAGCACCCTCTCTGTTACTCTCAATACTGAGTTCTTCATGTCTTCATTCCAGCTTCTGATCCAATCAGTTGTAACAATTTTTAATTCATACTTCATTAAACATTCTGTTTTGCAGTACAATGCAGCTCCTGTTGCAAAAAGACTGAGCTAGATCAGAGCTCAAATGGCACACAATCGCTTGGCCGATCTCTGGTAAACTGTTTCCAGATGCTATAGGAGAAATCTTTAAAAATGCGTCAATGATTTTTTACATGGAAAATGAATAAACACAGAACTGATTGTATAAAACAGCAAGCAATGCAATACTGATGAGGAAAAGGACAATATATTTGTATTTTAATATTAGTAAGCAATCACAAGTCAGCCAACCCTTGGTGCAAATGGTTCAAAAAGATCCCTCAATCTCAGCTATTTTCACAGGTAAGAGACTCTAGAAAAATCATTCTTGAGAGCAGAGTGATGGAAGCCAGCGGCTAACATGTCTTAATAAAACTGCACAAAACTGAACCAATGAGTAACAGCTGTAGCAAACTTTTGCTTCATACAAATCTAACATTGAAATTTAAAGTGCAAGATAATGAAGTCGAGGTACTCTAAGATTTTAGCAGTGTAAAATTGTAATTATAAGAAGATTTCAGATATACGTTCTGGCCTACATTTAATCCCCCCCACTAGTAATTTTAATATGAAGAACTCTAGTTCATAATGCTTTTTTTAAACTGCCTTTCTTTGTATACTCCAAGATACTCAGAAAATAGTGTTATATTAAAAAAAAATCAATGCAGAGTTCCTTCAGCTTTTCTACTTTTATCACATTTCTTTATTCATAATATTAACTGACTTCAAGTTTTAGACCAAATTTATTCCCAGTGGCAGAAAGGTTTGAGGAATGGGAAATATGTAACAATTATCCAACAGGAAACTCCTAAGTTTGCTGTGACTTCCTTTGCACACACCCACTCCCAGAAACTGCCTGAAAAAAAACACCCCAAAACCTGTAATGGAGGCAACACATTTTCTAGCAGTTCCTAGCAGAAATACAGCACAAACACGTTTTACTAAAGCATCGTCTTCTATTGGAAGGAAAAAAAAATCAGCTTCTGCTTCTCACATCAAACTGACAAAACCCCTTTCAGGTCAGCTATCCTTTTTTGGTTCCCTCTCCCTGAACCCTTACAAGCCTTTCCTCTACCCCCAGCATATAATTGTTTGTCACACAACCCTCTTTACCACGTGCGGTTGGCACAAAGTCGTTTAGAGCATGGGAAATACTTCCAAGGCAGTAATTTACAAAGATTGCTGAGGAATTATCTGAGACACTGTAAAAGGGAACCTGGAGTTTCCAGATGAGCTAATACTCTACTTACTGACTTGAACAGAGCTGCCTACCCTTCCCAAACGTGATATTGCACTCCCTTCAGCTTTATTAGCAGTTTGTATCACTGATTTTGAAAAGATTATTCTAAACCAGGTTAAATAATTACTTCAGAGAATGCAGCACATATTAAAACCTCATCCCTATTTGTGGTTGCTAAATTATCATTTCTTCAAATAAGCATACAAGCATCAAAACAATATTCAAACAATGTCTGTAAGTAGGTAACAGCCATGTTTTCTGAGTCCTCTCTTCCAAGGTGAAAACATATTTTGAGAAGGGGAAAGAAGATGAGAATACCACAATGAGGCTACTCTGAACATTTTCAAATGCAATTTCTTAAGCTAATACTTAAAATTTACAAAGGAGGCAGATTTTTTACAGAAATCTGTGAGGAGATTTTGTACCACTGTACTAGGCTAAGAGACATGCATTATTTTTGCCAACATCACTGAAGAAGTCACTCAGCTCCTCATGGATGACTCTTTGAATCAGCTGAACATTTAGCAGAAGTCAAAATACTGAACAGCTTACTTAGAAGTTACGAGGAAACAAATATAAAACAAACCAGAAAACACCATCACACGATTTTTATAAAACTGTTGTGTGATTACCTTTAAATACCGCATTCAGCTCTAGTAGCCCCTGCACTTCTGCACCACAACAACATGTTCAAAGTAAAACTACAGATCAACATACTAAGGAAAGTGGGCAGTGGCAATCAGGGTATAGAATGTAACATAACTGAACAGATTAATGTCATTCATCTTGGTAGTTGCTAACAGAGTGCAAATAACAAACACGGGAAAGGCACAGGCAGCATTTACTCTGTTTCTCATGCTACAAGAAACACATGCAGAAAGTACAGAAGAGCAGGCTCAATACAAAGTTCTGCACAATGCACAATCATAGCTGCACCTCACTGCCACTGCATTTTGAGGTCAAAATCATAACTGCTTTCAAAACCAGATTTGACAAAAATTACAAAGAACAGATTCACAGTGACAGTAAATATGACATTCCAGATACAACCATTTTCCTACTGGAGTTTAGTGCTCATACTTCAAACTGGTCCTTATTAGAAAGCATTATTAAAAGTATCTTCCTACAGAGAATACTGTGAGCATCATAACAGATAAGCAAAAATATCCTTTAAGTCCTTTCAATGTATTCTTATTTAATAACCATTTAATTATTGAATCCTTTTATAATGAATCACTAGGGTTTTGCCTAACTTTTTTTTTTTTTTTTGCTTGTGTTGAGTTATGGTCACAAAGGATTTTTTTTAAGTATTTGTTTATGTTGGCATTTCTTAGACTTATATGGATCCCATTTCTGGCAAACAATATATGGTCAAAATTGAATTTTACTAAAAATTGAAAGCTAACTTAGTCGAGAGACTAACAACTTTGAGTTCCATCTTGAGTAAGAAAGAAGTCATAGCTGGTCTCAACTTTTGATTAAAAACACAGTCCCAGTTCTCTTAATCTTCCTAGTTTGCAACAGCAGCCTGCACATCATGGTTGACTTTCTTCAGACTGGTGGTCAACAGATTGTATTCTACCTGGAAGGCAGTAAATGTGGACTATTGGAGGGACCTGTCCTGTTTAACAGCTGTATTAATGATTTGAAAAAGGCATCCAACTTGCATAGGACACTATGCTGGGTGGGAATAATCAATATAGTCAAGACATGAACATCATTCTTATGGACTTGGGCTACAGGAATGGCCCAACAGGAATCTTCAGAGACTCAGTATCAACAAACGCAAAGTCCTGCATCCAGGAGGCAAAGGCCCCCCTTATAGCAATAGAGGTTGGGACTGACTGGGGAGCAGCTCTGGGGCCCTGGTGGACAGAGAGCTGTCAGTGAACCAGTGCCCTGGCTGCAGAGGAGGCCAACAGCCTACCCTATCAGCAAGAGTGTGGCCAAGAGATCAAGGAAAGTGACTACCTCCTCTATTCTGCACTCACTAGACTGTATGGTAATTACCACACCCAGTTCTGATCTTCTACAGCAAGAAAAACAACAATCCTCACTGGTGCAAGTCCAAAGGGAAAGCCACCAGGATGCTTGGGAGATGAAGCACCCAAGCACCAAGCTGAAGTAAAGAGACTGAGGGACTGAGGAATGCTCAGCCAGGAGAAGAGGCAGCTTCAGAGGGATGCAGCAGCAGCCTGCCTCTGCCTACAAGGAAGTTTCTGAGATGACTGTCAGCCTCTTTGCAAGGGTTATTGTGGTGGAAGGATAAGAGAAAACAGACATGAGTTAAAACAAATTTAAGTTGAATATAATGAAAAAAAAAAAATTCACCATGAGGATAGGCATGTGGTGGACAAACTAAATGGAGTGGTTGTATGAGAGTAACTCTGATCTCACGGTTGACCATGTATTTTGCATATAATTTTTAAATCTTCGCTACTGCCATGCTTTCAAACCATATGCATACATATAAATAGTTGTGTACTCACTCCCACCTTGCATTTGTTTCTTTCTGTAACTTGAGAAAAATAATTTTTGCACGATCCTAATGCCACACCAAATATGCAGTTCCATAACAATTTAAGTTGATCTAACCTGGCTGCCACAGTTCTGCTTTTCCTCCGCGCTACATGTTCATACCTCTTCTCTGGCATTCATATGACTCCACAGTAAGTCAGTTCAAAGAAAAAAACTAGGAGGAGAAATTTGATTTTTAAATTTTTTAAACCAGTTTAGCTGCCTACCAGTTCACTACCAGTAAAAATGCCAGTACAAGAGAAAGGGTGGAACCATTTGCAGTCCAAATTCAGATCAGTGTGAACTGGTCATGAAAAGACACTGAAACCTTGGTTCTTGATAGAGATGGCAGGAAGTGCTGCAACATATATGATTCTACCTCCACCTCATGATTCAGCTATTAGAACAAGACAGATAGGACTAAGCAAGGAAAATTGGAGAAATGCTTACTCGCTTGATAAAGTTTTCATGTGGTAAAAGTTAGGAGGCTGATTTTGGTAGGTTGAGGGCTTTTTGGACTAATGATGAATGTTCACTGGCTGCTGTTGGATTATGAAATGCAAATGCTTGGGCAGTTAGGAAAATTTCTCTTTATTCTAATACCATGATCTACTGTCTACTTGAATTTTAAGTCAGAATAATGCAAATCAGTCAATTGCCCAATCCTGAGAAGGATACAAAATTTCACAGAACAAACCAAGGAAATGTCTACAGCAAAGTCAAAGGCAGCCTTGACTTGGACGAAATCTCTGAGAGCCTTTACCTTAGGCATTTTGACTTTTTTTTTAACTCCAAACTAGTTCCTTAATGAGGCACTCATAAGGAGAGAGTTTAAAAATAGTTGTTAATGACACAAAAAACTGCAATGCTGTCTCAAATACTGAGCAGAGGCACTTTCATAGAAAAACAACAGCTAAGCATAAACAATTGATTTAATGGTAATCTCCCACACTCTACACATCTTTTGTACTGTAAGAGGCAAGCTGCCATATAAGCAATGCTTCAATAAATTCAGCTGAACTAGGAAGCTGCAATTTTACAGACTTCTGGAATTTCTTAGACACAGTATTTTCAAATGAATACTTCATAAAAATCACTTTCAGTATTTTGTTAGACGTAAAGTTTTTATACAGTTTGAGTAATGAAAAAACCTCAGCATTAGCTCATACACTGGAAATACAGTCACTCCTTGCCAAGATAACCATTACATCTCCATTTGCCATTTATTATTCTTTTAAACTGAATAGAGAAGATTGCTCTTAAGAGATAGTCCAGATACAAATCTCTACTATCCAATTACTTATGTACTCTCTTTCAATTTCTCAATGGAAGGCTCTTACTATCATAAATCAACCTACATCCGTTGCTTTTGTGAAAAATCTTTAACATAAATATTAATGCTTTGAGCTACTATTTTTCCTGCAATTCTACATAATATCCTTAGGTTCCTTTAGAAAATTACTTCATGTATCATTCAAGCTTTTAAAATAAAATGTATCTTCTTGGAAGCTAGGCTTCTGACTCTCATCCTATAAACATCCGTCATTTAAAACAATTTCCAGAGTACTGCAAAGTTTAAAAGTAGGCACACTGTAATTAAATAGGAGTCAAACTTCTAATCTGTTGAAAATACCATTGGGTGTCTGCATGCATTTCAATGCTTTTCAATATGCTTTGTACAGAAAACAAATACAAGGAAAATAAACATTGAGTCAGAATGTGTACAAGCATGGAGTTTGACTAACAAGATGACAGATTTCCAAGTTCATGACAATCCAGGCAATTCTTTTTTAGCTTATCTGCAGGCACTCATCATGGCTAAAGTTCTAATTTAGAAAGTAGGTGGTTAGGGAAGGTTAGGGGAGAAGGAGAGGACTATGATTATTCACAGTCCAGCAAAAATCTGTTTTCTGAGTTTTAGACTCCAGGAATTGCCTAGTAAATTTAAGAGAAGAAGTTGGAATTTCCTGATCTGGCAGATATTACCTAGGGTAGGGAAGTATAATTCCCAAAAGAGCTTTCAAAGGTGGGCTTGGAATTTTGCTGGACAGAATAATGATGGATTTAAATCAGCCACAAAAAGAGATCCAATCTTCTGTCAAGTTCTTGAAAAGGTAGAAGTTAATTATCAGCACTACATGCTTGCTTAAAGAAAACCCCATTCTTTTAAATTTGGTTCAAAATACTTTTAACCCACTTACGAGTTGATCAAATCAGGCTTTGAGCTGTCAGTATAACAAGCATCTCTTTCTGTGCCATGCTATGAAGAACCGAACTTTTGTAGGTAAAAACAGTAAGGAAGCAAAGCAGGGCTTGTAATAAAATAAAGCATTTGCATTCCTTCTTAAACACAATCTGCATAGGTCTTCATTGACTTTTTCAGTACATGGTAATTCATTCTCTCCCAACCTAATTCCAGTGTTACATCAGTTTTTTTCCCCCTGAAGATACAAGGTGAAAGAGTTCAAGTCCTGTATTTTTTGCTGGCTTCACTGTTTCATGCCACAGATACAGAAAAAGATTTCATTTTGCCCATGATATTTTCTCTCCTTCACCATACTGCTTTCTCTGTATTAAAGTCATTGTACTTCTACCATTTGCATTTGCAATAAACCGATTGTAACAAGGTCTGTGGTCTGGTTTACATAAACAGCAAAAACTAGAGACCTCTACCAAATGTAGAGCAAACTGTAGAGCAGTCTCCAGGTACCAGGGGAGAAACAGAACTGATCATTTTTTAACATTACAGTATATCAGTAATTATTAGCATTTCTGCATCTGCACGTACAAGACATTGTGTCGGAGTGATTGCTGCTGTCAATAATCCATTCATACCAGCAGACATCTTTTCTTTGGAATCCTCATAAATACAACAAAAGCCCACCCAAACTCAACCACCACCATATGTAACTTCTGATAATGAAGCCAATATTCTTGGACAAGAATCTGCAGAAGAAATGCATGGCCTTGTGCAATAGACACAAATAGAGTTTGCAAAGTAACTAGCCTTATCTCCTTGTTTTTCCATGCCTGGATTATTCTTCCTGTTGTCCCTCTAAAGCCAGCTGCTGGGAGATACACAAGGAAGCAGCGGTGCTTGGTGACCCTCACTGGCAGCCAAAGAATTAGTCTGGTTGATGGAGCAAGGCAATCCACTGTGCCAGCTGAAAAAAGCAGGCTACGGCATTTTTTGATGCTTTCACTGGGCTTTGGGAAGACAAAAGCTCTTCCTTTCACAAACCTGACTAGGAAGCTTAATTGATGTCCAAAGGGCCTTTACTGCACTGATATTTCCTATGCTTAAGGTATAACCAAAGTCCTTTATAAATGGCCCAAATACTTAAGAATGGCTGTAACTGAGAGCGTGTTGTAGAATGGGTAACCACAGGGACAAGAGGGACAGGCAAGAAGATTCATGTGGCATACTGCTCCTGTGATACACACATTAGGCAGAAAGGCTGCAGAGTCCATCTGTCAGAGGAGCAAAGTGGGACAGAGTACTTTTTGCAGAGTATGATTTGCAGTCACTAGGTGCAGAATGAGGTAGAGAGGGGTCAGAGAAATCCCTCAGCTGAGGTTAGGGGAGATGTTTGTAGCCTGCAAGCTCCCCACTAAGACAATACAAAGACTTAAATACCTCAGCCCTGACCTTTATGTCTTTGTTTCCTTCTGTTTTGCTGTTGTGGCCCAAAAAGCAGAACTAACAAGAACCATACAGTGTAAATCATGCTCCTTCTGCCAGTCACTACCAACCTTAGCAGTGTTCTTAAGCTGCCAACAAGCAAAAATGTATTGTGGATTTCAGAGCATTGAAAAATGCTGAATTCTCCCGCTACCATCACCCTTACCTACCTTTTATTTATTCCATACTATTCACCCAGATGGAGACCACTCCTGTTTTATTCAAACAGGCTAAGACCCACTCTTTTTATCACACTCCTATCTTCTGCTTATTCACTCAAGCTGTTTTCTGAATGTAAAGAGAAAAGATCAAATACTAGGAACAGAGGGCACTCAGAATGTGGCAGCTGAAGCTGGGAACTGCAGTTGATAAAAATCTGAGAGGAATTTGCATAGATCAGAGACAGTCCTTGATTGGTTAAATGTTTCTAGTGAGAGACACACCTCCCAATGCTATCTAGAGGACAATGATTACATTCCACAGGAATTTCGACAGCATAGTTTCTTTTTATTTATTTGTCTGCTTTTCGACCCTCAAGTTTTTCAAATGGATCCATTTTCAAAACTGAGAACTGGATTTTCCTGTTGCCTTGGGTTATGGCAGCTCAGGAAACAGAACTGGGATGCTCAGGTACCTCTTCCACTTCATTCATTCAGGGAAGGTGGCTTTTCAATAGCACCAAGCCATTCCAAGTCAGCAAAGGGATTGGAATCTGACTTTTTTACATTCCTGACCATTACACAGGCTAACAAGCAATGAAATATTCCCTGTTTTTACACTCCCAAAAGAGCCTCTGACACAAATTTTTCACCAAAACAGAAGAAGGAAATTTCTGTATAGACCTATCAAAACTGTAACTTATTATTCTTCGGCCTGACTTATTACTGACAGTTCAGTTAAATGTCCCTATAGCACACTACCACATTATTGACATTGCCAATATATTATTAAATCGGTTTTGCTTTTGTACACCACTGTTATGGATATCACTTGCAGCTATCCCTAAAACAAATGTATCTCCTACAAATTAAACAGTTTCCAGTCCATCAGAAGCTATTAGTATAATAATTATTCATTACATAATTTACAACTTCCATTGAAAGAATGATGCAAAATAAGTAGCAACTATCATTTGCTAAAGAAGCATTTCTGTGCATCTTAGCTTGAAATGGCATTTTTCTTAAAAACAAAAAGTAAATTAAAGATAGAATTACTATTCTTCCTAAAATTGCAAGAATTTAAGAAACAAAACAAACCATGTAGTACAAAAAGGATTAGAAAATGCTAGGATCATCAAGAACCCCAGGTAATTTAAAGGCAACTTCAAGATAGCCCTCAATCAAACCAAATATGTAGCCAGAAGACCAATTCTTTCAAGTATTCATCCACAGGTAGTAATTTAAAAAACAATCACACTGGTGAATAAAAGCTGTTATGAAGTACAGCAAGGTGCCATTCAGGAGAGTTGTTTTCAATCATCCAACCCTCAAAGTTCCTTCTGGAACAAACTTTAAAATGCTGTCTCTTCCAAAGTCAAATTTGAAGGAAGGAGGAAAAAAATTGTAACAAGATGTTTCTAGTACATTTAGTAGTAACTTTAACATTATGCTGCAAATTATGTACCCCACACAAAGGCATCTTTAATAAGCCAATCATTAGATGTAACACATATTGTCCTCACCAAATTCCAAAATTCAAATTATTATAAGTACATGGTAAGTCCAGGGTGTTAAGACCTACACTGATATCAAACAGAGCAGATGTTGGTTTTTAAAGTGACAAAGAAATTTAATTTCTCTATTTTTTGGTTGCAGAATTCATAGCTACAGTAAATTGAAGTTTTAAATCTTTTTAGACACTACTGAAGTGAACAGTGGTTGAGTTACTTCCATTACTCTGCTAAACAGCACTTAAAACCTCCAACCACCTCCATAATTCCCATTCCAACACAGCACATTTTAGTCTCCTTGTCCCACAGCTGTTTGATCATGTAATTTGTCATTTAAAGGCACTGATGTTTGGGATTAAGGACTTCATGTTGGGTAGAGTAAAAAGTACTTTGCTTGCATTTAAACAGATTACAACAACACTTCACCTTGCCAAAACCAGTATCTTTTTCCAAAATATGATGTCTAGTTAATTAGATGAGCTAACACTAATAAAGCTGCATTTACCCACATAGGCCTAGTAAAAAATGAAAGAAAGGAACATCTGGAGGTTGTCTGGTCCAACATACTGCCCAATGCAGGAAAATTATAAAACCAGACCAGAGTGCTCTGAGTCATGTCCACAAGCATTCAGGGCAATTTATTCTAGTGTTTGCCCACAAATCCCAGGCTACACTGCCATTTTTTTCCTGATGCAGTAAATAATTGCAATTCCATTTGCAAAAATTTTTAAAGCTCTTCTGGGATGCAGATTATATATTGGCCCATCAGTTTCAATATAATGAACAGTATTAATTCTATTTCCATGTTCAAAACTATGGTTCCTATAAAAAAAAAATCATCAGTTGCCTGCTGTTACTTTAACATTTGTAGGGAAGACCAAAGTCAGTACTCACGTGGTATACATTCAATTTATCCTTAGTCTCCATAATTTACAGGGATTGTGTTCAGATGATCAAACTTTTCAAAATAATAACAACTTTTACAAAAAAAGGTTAATTTTCATTGAGGCAGAAGTACTAGCAACTTTTTTGTTGCTGTGCTTTGATTTTTAATGGAATCTTTTTCATCTCTGCTCTTTCCACTTTTAAACCCTTCTACTCTGATGCACAACAAATTTGCACAGATCTGCAGTATGACTGAAGGGGGGTGTCAAACAGAAGCAACACATGGAAAGGGAAATACCTTCAGCCTTTACAAGCACGAAATTTTATTCACAAACTCAAAACTTCAGAGTCTGCTAGTCTCAGTTCTCTCACACAAATTCATCAGACCACACAAACTGACAAGTATCAGCCAAATACTGCCCCATGAACCATTTTATTTCTGAAAGAAATGTATAAATGTTTCCACATGAAAATCAAACATCTCAAGCAAAAAGGTAGAACTGAAATATAGTAATGCACTAATGTTTCTCTGAAATACAACAGTAAACATGGATTTTGTAAAATTTTGTGCTTGCTATTTATTTAAAAAATAATTAAAAATAAAGACTGTTTTTCATCATATAGACTCCCTGCCCACTCTCCTGCCTTCCAACTTAATATCTGATTTCTATTACTTGGTATGTTCTTAGGATATTTCTACAGCAGATCTAAAGGTCTCAAGACTAGAGGAGAAAATTTGTCCCTAAATGGCCTCACCTGGACCTTGATGAATTTGTACACAGCAGCAGGAAGCTTATTTATGCTCCTTGATTAGCTTAGAATTCTATGACTTCAGTGTAAACATTCTAGAAAAGACAAAACATCACACAGTATAGGAATGGGCACTTGAAAGATTTTAACATCCCAATACTCCTTTTATCCTTCATCATCAAGTGATGTCAGGCTGATTCACAGCCAAAGGAGATATTCCAAGGAGAAATAAAGACTTCATGCTATTTGGGTACATCTCAACTGGGAAAAGTGTGGTTTCAGAGTATTTCCAACCTCCTGGGCCGCTGGACACTGTAACAAAGAGAAACTTGCTGAAGTACAGCTCCCATCTCTTAATGTTGACTTCTGGGTCAGCTGGTCCAAAAGAGACCTATGACCTCTTAAGGTCAGGACTACAGTTCAGGTGACCATGGGACTAGATTTCCAGGGTATGTGCTCATACTTCTGTTTAGATACAGCCATTCTTTAGTCAGGACACTTTAAGCTTCTTTCCCATCAAAATTTTTTAAATATGAGATGATTGGATACTTGTAAAGTTAAGTACTAAGTAATTACATGATCAAAATACCCACCAGGACATCACCATCATAAAGGCCACATGGAACCTTTCATGGTATCTGAATGTTACTGTGTTTGTCATCAGTGCAACATCGGTTTTAAACATTTCTGCAAATCTCAGATGGGTGTGGTTAAAAGAGGGCATCCAAAGTTCTAATACCAGCCATTTTTAAAAACTTCAAATACAGTATTACAAAATGGCTATTTATGAGAGTTTATTCTCAAAAGATTGCATTAAAAATCTCTAACTGTTCTACATTTGTACATTTTCTTGCCAAAATTTTGCCTAGAAAAATAAAGTTTTGATGTCTTTTATGTATGAGCCAACAGGCCAGCTAGGTCCTGAATACAAATCAGCAACCTGCTACAGCACAGAAGCCTGTGGCTCATTTTGCATCATTGTAAGTCATGCTAGCAAGCAAGCCAGAACAACAACCACATAAGCAAACAAGAACAAAAGTAAGCATGAAAAACCAAAATCCATAACACCATAATAATTTCTTTTACTATCAGCAATTCATTCACCTTCTCAACCACAGCATCATTAATTTAGTTTACAGCTGCTTTACTAACAACCCCTTAGCAAACTTCAAACTTCAGTTCACTAACTTTCTCTCCAAGAGTAGATATAAAATGTGAGCCTAGGGATTATCGATAACAGAGACAAAAAAACAAAACCAAAAAAGAAACAGAAAAGAATATGCAGACTTCAGGAACTTGAACAGAACATTGTTTACTGTGTACTAAATAATCCTGCATAGTCAGCCTTATTTGCTGCAGTAGTAAACTACTGACCAGGCTAGCCTGACTAAAAGGCTTATGGTATTTGTGTACTTTCCTGCATCCCATAATATCTCTAGTCATTTAAACACTATTTCAGGAATGTCCTGTAGAGGCTTCACATGATTATTCACACCCAGAGCATTCTACTACTCATTAGAATGACCGTAAATGTGTTAGCAGTTCATTTCAAACACTGCAATACTCACAACATGACAGAAAGAGGTCATGTCTCAATTCCTTGTCAGATTGCTGCCTTGAATTGCATTCTTTTATGTATGCCCATTTACTCCTCAATGCTTAAGCCAAATATATTTTAAATATTTTATACTGCCATTCCAAATGATCCTTCCTCATGCTGTAGCCCACTAAAACCACTTTTATGCTGCCACTTCTACATAAAACATAGCTGCAAACTGGAAAAAAATGTGGGAAATATGAAAAACTTTGACAAAACTCCTACTGACCAGCAACACTAAGACTTGAAAACTCAGAAGAAAAGACACTGATTTCTGGAGTTTCTGCACATGTCTACATTTCAAACAAATTAATTAATTAGTCCATAAATTAAAGGGAACACTGTAATTTACTTGAGAAGGGTGAAATTGGTGAAATGCAAGTCAGATGCTCAGAGGTCCCATCATCTGAGGACTAGCCCACATTCTTCATCTTATTCCAACTGTATGGACATTCCAATGCCAGTTTTGTCAGTTTGTCACCATTAATTCTGGAATGTAATACTAAATAGTTTTGTGCTTTAAACTCATAGAATAACTTATTTTGTAAGTCTTTCTGAGAGAAGTCCATACTATTCCAAACTAGAACTCATTTCCACTGTACACTTCCATCCAAACTAAATGGGGGGGGGGGGGGGGGGGGGTTGGGCTACATGCAAGTCTTTGCACATCATACTAGAAGTCTCAAGCAACAGAAGACCCGAAATACCATTTGGGTCAGATCCTGCACACAATAAAAATTTTCCATTACTGGGAATGTAACTAAAACAAACCTCAGAAAAAATACAGTCACAAATAACATGTTCAAGGTCATAACTTAGAATTTATTGCAAATTACTGTACAAGATGAGGACACATTAAGACAGCACTAACAGAATGAACTGAAAAAGACCTGATTTTTCTTCTCTGTAACATGTAACTACACTGAATATATATTGTATAGGTTTTGGGAATAGGGGGAACAGATTAGGATGGACAGTGGGCTTAGAGCCACTCATAGAGCCCTTAGGCAGACCCTGACTTTGTAACAGTATTAACAACAAATTAAGAACACAAGTAACGTATTAATACATTTCTACTGAGAAAATGCTTCCTATATGAAATTTGAGCTCCCAAACTTCTGAAGTCTCCTGAGTTTCTCAGAAAAGAGTATTTTCGCTCTCTCCCATCAAAAATAATTGAAAAATAAAAGTAGATTATTTCGTACGCTACAAGAAACAATATATACAGAAATACCTCAAACTGGTATTCATGGTGCAACCCAGGACAGACAAAATGTCTTAAAATTTAAATCACATCCCAAGTAACAATACACATATGACAACAGAAGTACACTTGACTGGTAGACAATCTATGAAACAAAAATGTCACTTAGCTCACAAGGAAATTTTGTATCACTAGCATCTCTTACAAACCCACCAAAAACTAAATCTAAGTCAAAGAAGCTTCATAAGCAGTAGTGACCACAGACTATTTCACATAAGCAAAGTCCATTACACATCTCTTCATGTCCTACTTTTCCCACTGCTTTCCTAAAACTAAGAACATCCAAAGATTCCTTCTCTAGTTCATCTTGCAGCTGTTTCAGCCTTCCTGCACTACAAATCTTTCTCCTCTGACAACCGGTCTCCACTGTATACTTCGCAGAACAGAAGCCAAAACCAGCAACCCCTTGCTCAGGCTGTACAAGAGTCAGGCTACAGTCAGAATGCTTCAGGAACATGAATCAAACCACGTGATGACACTGTAATCACTTGCTAAATAACAGCATTTTAAAAATACAGTTATTTGGCTAATAACAGCCTTTCAAAAATCTACCACAGAAATCTGAATCACATCTCTGACACAAACTGGTTTTTAACTGGTTTGTTCAGGGTTACTTCTAAGAGGAATTAAGAGTTTTCACAGAGATATTTTGTTAACATTGGTGAAGATGCAAAAAGTTTCAATCTATATAGACATTTTTTGCATAATCAAGAAAATGTACGTTAAAGAATGAAGGGACTAGGCTTTGAATACTCCCTATAGATCAGGAGACAGACATTTCTGGGCTACACTGCAGTTTAATCATTGACAGTACTAGACAAAGGAAAAAAATCCCATCCCATTGTTTCTCCATCAAGAATAAATAAATGTCTTTCCCTGACAATTTTCTGCAGTCCATCATGGACAACAAGTAAAGTTAAAATGCCCACGTTTTTAGCTAAAGTGGGTCATACGTCCTCTTTTGGAGCACTAAGAGAACAACGTAGCAAATATGCTTCCCAGAAGTGTCCTAGTGAGTGACAGGCAGAAGAGACCAGAATTGTTCCTCCATAGTGTGATCCCAATAAAAACACTGCCATCCAGCTACACGACAGGGGACACCTGTGCTTTGGTCAAACCCATCTTGACAAGATGCTACTAAGACATAAGCCTGCCACTTAGCTAAAAGGCAGGTGACATTCATCATGCATTGGGCATATTTTCTGCCATATGGCAGGATGTGCTTGTACACAATTTGCAGACTATCAAAAGTTCATCTGCCATATGATTAAAAACAGCCCCATTCCCAAGCAGACATTCCTATCTCTGAGGGAGGTAAGCTCTTACAAGTGATGGGCCAGGCATTGAATCATGGTAAGAATTCTTCACTGGTCAGATCCGTAAACCTTAAAATAAGCTTATCTGGACAAGACTACGGTTTAGCACTTGAAAGTACTTTTAAAAGAAACAACAGGTGTGCAAAGTACTATTCCTTCATTAACAACAGGACAAAGTTGCTAATATAAAAAACGTGTCCTCACAGGGTTTAGTTAAAATACAGATTCTCCTAAATCTTTCCCCCTGTACCAAAAGTCAAAAAATACTGGTATTTCTAGACACTTAAAGCATAATTACCAGATCAATCAGCATATTATGGAAGGCATTGCAGTAGGTTGTTCTTTTTATTTTTCAAATAAATATTGAAGTTTTATTTCACTAATTGAGAAAAATAGCACATATCAAAGCAGGTCCAACTTGAAATACTGTATTGCACACAACAAGAGTATACAGAAGTTAAAGTTTGCTGTCACAAGATAAGATGTCTTTACATACCCACACAATTACTTTGAATACAATACGTATTCAGAATTGATGAGACAAAGTTGCTCTTTCTTCAAGTACAAACAGTATCCAAGTTCAAAGGACAGTATCTGATCTTGTTCTGTAAGATGCAACTGATTATTTCAGTCCACAGACAGACTGCTTCTAGGCCACAAGTCCTAACCAACAAAACAATTCCAAAGGCAAATTAGCTTTTAAAAAGTATGCTTAAACAAAGGCAGAAATGAATCTCTCCCTCAAGAAGCTCTTTTATAAACAAGAGTCAGATTGACTTCATCAGGTAGGAACTACAGCATCATTAACAGTTTTGCACGGAAAAAGTCACTGGGAAGAGCAATAGTACTCATCAATACCCCACGTGTGCTATTTAAAAGGCCCAAAACCTACATCCACAATGCAAATACCTTCAAATTACTGAAGAAACACAAAAGGAAAACTGTAACTACTGTATAACTCCCCTTTTCAGCCACTAGCTGCTCCTTCCAAATGAAACACAAGTCCAGCTGTCCATACAGATGACAACCTCAAATGCATGAAGACAAATCGCTTGAGTTGGCTTCACACAACAAGACGTTAAAAATCTTGAATTACACTATCGTTCTGGTGAGACACTTTACACCTGAGCATAAAACACATTTTATGAATAATTAGGAACAAAATGCAACAAAGTCAAAGAATTTCTTATCTACTTTCATAAGTAGTAGAAATTAGCTATTGATAAGCATACGGCCAACAGCAGCACATTCCCAGAAAACAGCTTCTCATTCTGCAAGCATGCAATGACAACATTTCTCTTCAACACAAGCTTCACAGCAACAAACATTTAAAAAGTCAGTAAAAAATTCTGCATCATAAAGGTTTCTCAGTGACAGAAAACATATTTACAATCAGGACATCTGTGACAGTTTTACTAATGGCTCACCCAACAAAAATGAACAAAAAGACACGCACAAGAAAACAATGGAGACACCCAACAACAGAAATGGACACGCAAGATAATAGTTCCATAACAACTAGGACTGATCTTCATCTTGATTTCTACAGCACCATTCTCCCCTTCTGCTCCCAGCTCTGGACTTGCCTCCTGGCTCTCACTAGTATTAGTACCCAGTCAGCAACACAACACGCTGATTCTGCTGGAAAACAGCCCTAAAAACAATGAGGTTCATTTTAGCCAAATCATCTCCCGGGCTCAGTATTGGTGGCAGAAGGAGGACATGCAAGCAGAACTATGCAGTCTGGACTGGCAGTAGGCTGCATTATCCTTCTGGAATACTTTTCTACTTCCCTTCCAGGTTGCTTAAATTCATAAGAACTTAAACACAACAGCATAACAGCTGTGGAATCTCAGCATCATTTCTATTCATGCCTTTCTGAAGGTGTATCACCATGGAAATATTACTGTATGTAAATATTTGTCCATTTTCAATCTTTTCCATTACTTCCAGGAATACTAGTCCAGTTTTCCATCACCTGTGTAGTATATAAATTGTTAAATCACAGATAACTATAACACTTTTATAGCATAAAAGAAGAAGGTAGCAAGAAACCAAACCAAAACCCTTTTCACAAAATTCAACTTATCTCTTGATGTTACAAACATTAGTATGTGGAAGTAGATAAATCCTCTAATCTTATTAGAATAGCCTTAGTATCATGTTCAAACCACAATATTTTAACCAAACAGGAAAAGACTGGTTATTTAACTAGAAAAAAAATCAAGAACTCCTAATGCAATCTGTACAGTTCTCCAATGTGATAAATAATTTTTCATATTTGATCTATATATTGACTCTCACCATTTTCCTTCACGTGTACAACTTCTCATTAATTCTACCGTTGTGCATGACAACTACTATAACACTATTTGGTAAGTTAAGATAGGTTTTGATCAAAACAGCTCTAGTAGGCAGGTACTACAGACACAGGTCTGCATAAATCACAGGCTATAGCACTTGTCCCACTTCGCATACCAGGTCACAGTTCCTGGCTGTGACCAGCAGTACATACTTTGCACACATAAGCAAATACTCTGCAGCATTTCCTGACTCGTTAACTTCACATGCTCTGAGATGAAAGACACAGTGCAGCTCTATCACTTCCAGAGAAATAAAGAATAAAAGCTTTATCTCAGAGTTACCACAGCCATTTTCACTAATGCTAAAATCAACAACACACAGCCCCATGCAAATGACAGACTGGTTAAAAAACTCACATACACAATCACTTTGTATTTTAACACTGTCTGATGCTATCACAGCTATAGTAGCACTGAAATACTAGAATTCTACTTTACACTGGATAAACAAATGAAGATGTCAGAACTTCAGACACAACTAGTCTCTCATTGCATGTTCAGTACCTGCATCATGGGTTTTATTTTGAATAAATATATATTAATTAAGTAAAAACAGTCCTCAACCTGTCACTGAAACCAGAATGAGATAGTTTCACAGGGAGCACATTCCTGAGCAGACAAGGAGGCAGGAATAAATTAGGTGGAACTGGGATAAAAACCAGCAAATGATACTATAGGATGAAACAGGGAAGAAAAAGATATTTGGGGGAAAAAATGGTTGCCCTATCTCAATACAGGATTATTGCAAGCTGTACACCTTGGAGTGCCATCAAAGGATTCTCTACTGATTTTTCAAAAGAGCAAGTTGACTCTTCCTTATTAAGACTCAAATGTCATAAAGTATATTGGAACAATTATTTTGCAGCTCCACACCATCAAAAACATAAAAGCCTTCCCCAGTTACTATCATACAAGGGAAGGAAAGATAGAAAGGGAATGAGAAATGATGTGAGAAACCAGTGATGGTTTGCCATTAAATTTATTCTTAGCAAGCAGCAGCCTAAAGAAAGGCCTTTATCATGTAGTTGCTGTAGTGGTAAATCATCAGTGTTGAGGTTAGCACTTAAAACAGAATTAAGATCAATCCCTTTCAAACTGTAATAACTAACACTGTTTTATTCATCTGTCACAGCACAGCTTTCTTACACACATGAAAGAATCAATCCAGATGTATTTTTGAGTCTCTGATGATGCTCTCACCAGGCTATTTCATTTCTGCTTGCCTCTTATTTGCTACCTTTAATGAGCCCAGTGTCTTATATGACTACTATTTCTGCTGTGACTGAAAGTCTTTTACCATGCACCCCTGAGCTACAGCAATGTCCAGGAAAGAGACAGGATGAAAGTTCCCCAGCTTAAACAACTTCAGTATCTTCAGTTCTCACAGAATCTGCTGCTCACAAGACAAGAGAAGGCAAGTTCCAGTGAGAAGGTAAGGAATAAACTGCCCTTCTTTTCTACGGAAAAAGGGCAAACAACATTTAATTGTTGAAACCTAGGAAATCTTCTCAATCAGACAAATCTAGTACAAGTTACAGAATCCCATGCTAAAAACTGTAGTTCTTCACCTCCCCAAAAGATGAAAGCAGCAAGGAAAACTGCATTCCTTATTCACAAAGCAAACTCTTTCACAATCTCTTAACTTGTAAAGTTCTCTGGTTTTTGGCACATCCAATGCTTCCCAAGCACTTTCTTAGTTATAAAGTTAACAAGTACTCTTGAAACAATTTAGCAGAAGTATAGTATAAACTATTTCAAATTAAAAATGTATTTTAGAAGATTTTAGTCCTCAGTGAAAAGCAAAGTTGGAGCAGAAAGGATAGTTTTGTTTTCATAGCATCTCATTCCTTACCACTGACAGGACTGGGACAGGAGAGCAGATAAAGATTTAAATGAAGATCACTTACAGCTTCAGAATTTGTGATGCAGAACTCATTTTAGGTAAGCTATAAAAAAACCCATCTGTTTTGAGTCAATGGTGATCATCAGTGTGTATTAGACTATTTATTATGTAGAAACCAAGATATGATAAGCTCTGAATTCATGGTAAGAAAACCAAGCATCATCCAACTGCTGAAAAATTCAGGTTACTGAGATTCCCAACTCCCATTTCACTCCTCCTTGGTGCATTACTGGGTTGGTTCTACTAAGGAATATAACAAACATGAGGCTTACTTAAAATGTGTTGAACGACAGAAAGAAAAAGAAAAATTTTCCTTTTCAAATTCCTGTCCCACCCCAAGCCTCTATTAATTATCAGGAGAAAAAGCCCCAAAGCAATACTTTACAACAACTCAGTATTCCAAGAACTTGAAAGAGCTTCAAGGGAACTTAAAAAAAAACCCAAACAAATAAAACCAATAAACCCCCACCCACACACATACACAAAAACAAAAACAACAACAACAACACAAAAACTATGTATTCCTCTAACCCCTTCTCCCCTTTTCCTCTGCTTCATCCTCTTCAACCAATAGTTGTCTTTTAATATTTTCATCAAGTAGCAGTAGGATAAATTTGAAACTTTGGGCTATTTCCCTTCTTACAATAAGCCAGTTCCAGAAGAACTGTCATGACCAGCAAGTTCTCAGCTTGCTGTAGCTTGAGGGAGTCATGAACAAAGAAATCACATCTATATATTTAGTGAGTGAAAATGTTGCTGCAACTCTCACATTTTTCCCTTTAAGTCTCTCTGTCTATCTGAATTATAGATCTTAAAGTGCCCTCTCTTTTGGGCAATCAGCCTTCAAAACAAATCAGCACAGGATAGTAAGTATTTGGAGAGAAAAATCACTGGTGAACAGTGGAAAATATTAAAAATCTCTGAGCTTCCACAACACTCCTGAAACACAAGCTAAGTCACTATTGCCCTTAAAAGTGTGAGATTCTCTAACATCAGTGGGATTATTTTCAGATTCATAAAGTGAGCAAAACAGAAAACTGAGTCCCAAGCTTGAAGCTGATGTAAATTTTTTTTCCACAGCTGTACACAAGGCTACAATTGTATTAACAGACCTGCATCACCTAAGCAGTAACAAATACATATTCTTGAAAAGAACATGAGAAAAAAAATCTCAAAAAACACAAAAACCACAAACAAAATTTTCCAAGAAGCTTTCAAATACAACATTTTCAACTGCCCTCTTATTTCTAGATGTGAATATTTTAAACCAGTAACACAGAAGTTCCCAACTGTGCTCAAATACGCTTAGCAATTTCCAAACATATGGCTAATGTCTGATGGCACTAGTCTTCAGTATCTGTACCTGCTAAATCAAAGAGGATAAAAAATATTTTAGAATATCAAGCATAACTTTTCTGTGTAACCATCCAGGGAATGCAGTGTAAAAACAGCAGAAGGAATATTGTCAGTAAAAACTTATCTATTTTACACTTGCTTTACCAATGAAACATTTTAGAAGCCTGTGTACTATAATATTCCACAGGTACATAATGGAAACGTTATGATCTCTATGAGAGAAATTAGCTGGGGAAAAAAAAAAACGCAGAAAGTTTTCAGTCATTCTTTAGAATCCATTACCTTCATTTCAATAATTTAACATTAATCCAGATTGTATCATATTGACAAACTTGGAAAATCAGTTTTCAACTTCTCTGACAGCAAGCCCAAATAACGGCCTGTATGGTTTCCAAACATATATTCTCTAAACACATGGAAGATAAAACTAAATCTAAAGCAAAATCATCACAAGGCTTTAATAAATTTCTTATTAGTTTTTCCAAAATAGGTCACCAATATAAATACAGACTGCAAACATATATAGTAAATACAAATACCATGAGTTGCACATCAAATGGGCTTGTCAGTCTCTCTTCTGTGCAGGCAAATCAGCTTCACAGCTGTGCCATGTACACTAAAGCATGGATTCTCTTAAGTACCTAGGGCAAAATCCCTTTTTGTTTGTTTTGCATGACTGACACAGGTTAACAATTATTTCAAACACTACTCTTCTGAAAAAGGTCTTTATAATCTGCAATGAGAACTAAGGAAGTAAAGTCTCAGGACTTGGTTGCCCTTTCACCTGTAAGGTATTAATGAAACAATACTTATCCTATCCTTATAGGATGGCAAACACACAAGTGTTATGTCACTGTCTACCCTGTTAATGAGAGTGAAGACTCAAATTTTACCATCAAATATGAATAGTCTTGAACTTTTCAGGACTACAGACTGTAGTAAATTAAACTGGTAGTGCACTCATTGAGGCATTATTACACATACATTCCATATCACATTTTGCTTTACTTCAATCATACTGTCTTCCATTCTGCCTTAAAAACACACATTTAAGGGCTAAAACTAAACAAAACTTCATATCCACTATTTCCAGAGAAAGAAGTTTTATAATGCCTGCATTAAAATCACCCAAGAATGCCAGGTATAATGAATAACATTGTCCTGTATACCTTATCACCTCACTAATATTTACAAGGCAATTAACATGTTGTGAAGTGCAGAGGAATTTAAGCATGAAGTTTGCCACTACTGGAATTTGCTGTTATAGCAAGTAAGACTGAGCAGTAGGCCTTACAGCACACCATACTACCCAAAACTTCCCTCTGCAACTTGCAGCCAGCAAGCTTCAACACGACCACCTTTTCTAAGTTCACCTGAGAAATATAAACCAAGGCCTTCATTTATAATTCAGGGCTGCTTGTTTCATAAATTTATAATGTCTTTTAAAACTTTGGGTTTGCTTTTTGTTTACTAATAAGACTACACTGTTTTCAATTTCAATATCGTATCTCATAATATGCACGAGGTTTCGGGGTTTAATTACTTTTCAGCACCACTTCGGACAATAGATACGTTTTGCACGAGGTATCTTGCCCAGCTCTTAAGAGAGTCCTTGAAGCCGACGCAGGGAGCCACCAGCACACCCCCATCCAGCCGGCAGAGCTGCCCTGGGGACTGCGGGACGGGCAGCCTTGGCGCAGGGTGCTCCACTGGCTGAAGCACTTCCAGGGACTTTGACACAGCTCAGCCCGGGAGGGGCAGCAAGCACGCCGGGCTGCGGGTGGCGGGGGCTGAGCGGATTTGGGCTCGCTGAGGCCTAGCGAGCACACGAGGCCTCCGGCAGCCCCGGCTCCCTTCCCCGGCAGCCGCGCACCGCTCCGGGGGGAGCGGGGCCTCACGGGGGGCCCGGGATGCTCCGCCAGCCTGGAAGGGGGAGGTGGCCCCACTCCGCAGCGCCCAGGAGAGAGGGAGGGCGAGGAGCCAGCGCCCCCGGTTCGGGAGGGACTCGCAAACTTTGGTACCTGTCGGGAACTCCCCAAACGCCAGCAACTCCCGGCAGCTGCGGGAGGAACTCTACAGGCTCTCCCTACCTCCCCGCCCCAACACCAACTCACGCCACAGGCTTAGAAACAAGCCTGTACCCGTGCCGGCGTGCCCGGCTGCAAGCAGGGGCTTCTCCTGTGCCCCGCTCCCCGTCCCGAGAGGGGATCCTCCGGCACAGCCCCCGCCCGTCCCTCCGCGCCGGGGCTGCCCCGAGCCCCCCGCCCGCCCGGGCCTCGCAGCCTCCCTGCCCGCGCACCACCTGTCCCGGGGGTCGATCCAGCTGGTTTGCTTGGTGTTGTGATCGATGTAGAAGACTTTGCCGTCGTAATCCCTCGCCTCCTCCCAGCCATCGGGTAAGGGAAGCTGCCCATTCCCCGCTTTCCTAGGCATGGTCAGGCGGCGGGGGTAGCTGCTCCATAGGGACAGAAAGAAAGACGGGAAGCGGGAAAAGCCCCGACCCGGGCCGGGGAAGGGGGCTCGCGGGAGCCCAGGGAAGCCCTCTGCCGCGGCCGGGTCTCAGTCCACCATGCCCGGGCGGTCGCCTCGCCCGCACCGCGGCGGGTCAGGGCTGCCGGCGGAGCCCAGCTGCCGTCTGGGCGCGGGGAGCCCGGCTGAGCCCCGGGCGGCCGCGGCCGCCGCTCATTAGCATGAGATTAGCATCCATCTCATCTGCATGCACATTCCTCCCGCCGCATTCCTCAGGGTTAACCCTGGCCGCGCTGCCCGCCGGGCTGGGCCGGGCAGGCCCCGGCCGCGGATCCAGCAGGGAAGCGTCCGGCGGGGCAGCGCGTGGGGCAGGACGGCGGGCAGGAGCGGGGGAAAGGCTGCCAGAGGGGCCTGCCTGCTTCCACCGAGCTTTGCCCGGGGGCTCGGCCGGCGTGGGGGGCAGGAGACACCCCCCCACGGGGGACGGACGCTCCGCCCGCGTCCCCGCAGCCCGGCGGGGCCCGGAGCCCCGCGGGGGACAGCAGCGACCCGGCACGACGGACACCGGCGCGTCCCGTTCTTTGTCTGCGAACTTGGCGCGGCCCTGCATCGGGTGTCGCGGGGCATGTCCCGGCCCTGGGAGCGCGGAGAACGTGCTCTGGGAAAATGCAGCTTTGCCACTGCCTCCACGCCCTGAGTCGAGGCGATGTCGAGTTCCTTTCCCAGCCGTTCGGGTCCCGCTAACTTCCCTTCACAGCTTTGTGAACTCTGGATAAAGTTCAGTAAGGTTCAAGGGTTTCTAAAAAAGACCTTGATATTTAAAATACTTGAGTTCAAAATTTAAATACAAATGGGAACCCCTCTTTAACCATGGAAGTATCTAAACTTAGTGTCTTTAGTTTTGTTTTTTGTGTGTTTGTTGGTTTGGGGATTTCTTAACAGATCCACCAGTGAAGAATATGCATGTGCCATGCATGCCCTAGACTGTTGTGGCCTTTAAAGCAAGCAGCTAAGTCGCATTAGGTATAGACACCAGGTGTGAGTTACTTACTGTTTATCTTTCATTTGCCATAGGAGAAGAGTACCCCAGGCTGGTTACCATGGTTCAGCTGATAGAAGGTAACTTAATGAGCTCTATTAATTTTCATGTGTATCTGATTCCCAAGATCTGGCACCAGAAGTAGAGCGTCAATGGGGGAATATGACTCTCTAGTTTAGCAGCTAGGATTCCTAGGTAACTCAAGTCCCTGTTTCCTGGAATGTTTTATTTCTTTTCATTTAAAGTTACTGGCTTTAAGTAAAAAGTTTTTCCTGGGAGAGGAATTCTTGAACCCAGAGCTGGTTTTGGTGGGGTTTTTTGTTTGTTTGTTTTGGGGTCTTTTTGTTTGTTTTGGATTTTTTTTTTTTGTTTGGGGTTTTTTTTTGGGTGGGTTGTGTTTTTTTTTTTAATGTCTGCTTATCTTCTCCATTCTAACTTTCTAGTATTCAGTTCTTCTGGGGAAATTTACATTTATTAAATGCTGGACTTGTTCTGAGCATAACAAGTTTTTGGATTCCACTTCAGAGACCACATATCTGACAAGCTTTGAAGTAACTAATTTACAGCTATCTAAATCCTACTGTTGGGTCTGCTTCTAAATAGAGAAGTGTACCAGCAAGATGTTATTTTAATTTAGCTAATTGACAGTCTGGTACAGATAAGATCTGTATTATTTTAGTCATTCTACTTATTTTATTCTGCAGCCTTGTCTCCAAATGACCCATATGCCTCCCTCCTCCAGACTCTCAAAGATTTTGATATCTGTTGTATTAAGGTAATATGCAGTGAAACTGCCTACATGAAGTAAGGTCCTGGTAGTTAACAATGGAGAAAACCTGAGCAGTCCTAACTTCTGGATATCCATAAGGGTCGAGCCACATAGAGAATGCAGCAGGATCTTTGCCAATTAAAGAGACAGATGCATTTATTTTTATTGAGAATATTGTTTCAATGCACTGATTGGTTTGTAAGGGCCAGCTTTCTTGTCCATCAGTAAATTAATCCCCCACGTTTACTAAGCATTTAGTTTATATCCTTTTAGGCAGTCTTCTCAATTTTATAATTTGTTTATAGGTGTTGCCCTACAATGAGAAATTACATATGGCAGTTGTGGGACAGAATATACTGATTTTTTTCTTTTCAGTTTAAGTTCAGTTTGCATTATCAATAAGGCATTTTGTTATATAAGTTGATAATAATTTAAAAGTAGAGGATATACCTTTCTTTCTGAAACCAGCTGCCAGTTACTTATCTTCGGCATTAACCAGGAGCTTTTATAAAAATATAGCCTTTTTCATCTTGAAAAAGCAGGCCTGTTATACAGCAGCACTCCTGTACTCCTAGTCCCTAAATAATTCATACAGAACAAAGAATAAAATTAGAAAATCTGTAATACCAAGACAAAACTGGAACATCATTTGTGTCAATACTTCCTCTGAAGGTAGTCATGGCATCTGAGGGAAGATGCAGTTGCTACTCTCTGTCACCACCAAGGCAGCCAGACCCACATCTTTGATTATTGGTCAGATGAGATCCACATGGATGTGGATCTGAGTTATAACCATCTTTACCAATGTAATAATTCTCATCAGAAGACATAAAAATTTTAATTTGCGTGAATAAATGGAAATTGTAGTTCTTAAATTTTGGAAATAAGTGCACGGAAGTAATTGCTTAATAGTTTAGTTTTTATATATATGCTTGTATGTCTATATACCAATATGCTTATGCTGAAATATAAACTTCTGCATGGTGTTAGGCTCTCCCCTTCCTCCCTATATTTTCCATTGTTTGAGTACTTCACTGTGTTTCCATCATTTCTTAGAGTCTACAGTCCAGAATGCCAGTTTAGGACTATGTAGGCATGACAGTATTTGAAGTCAGATGGACAAAAAGTAGGTGATATTTCTGTAAACAGACCTTTAATATTGCCAGTGAGAACATACAGCTTTTTGAAGGTATTTTTTCCAGTTTATCTCCTACATTTCAACTGATAACCTGCCTAGCATGTTGTGCTGACATTGTCAGCTGACAGCATACCACAGATTGTTTGGCTTAATTGCATAAGACAGCATAGTTCAGAAGATGTAAGCATGCTTTATTCAAAACACAGGAAGCTTCATATGAGGGAGGTGTCCAAAAGCATGGAACAATGTAGCTAGGGCATGATTTAAGTATCTGTCAGAAAGTATGATAAATAACAAGAGGTAATCAATGCAAAGGAGCTAATCATTCCTATCTTTTGCTTTGAATATGCATGTTTAACTGGCCTGAAGAAATTCCCATGGTAAGTAATGCACAGTTAAAGAACTGAGCTAAAGGGAATTAGAACCACAACTGTTTTGTGTCAGCTTGAAGAAAAAAAGTCTATGTGAAAATTCAGAACACAAGTATGGAAATGGCTGCATCCAGCAAGGAGGCCTTCAAAGGCCAATGCTTGTATCCTATCACATAGCAAGAAACATACACACTCCTGTCTTTGCTAATGTAGTTAATCTCCTGATACTCTCTGCTTACATCTTCTTTCATAGTAAGTCTGTTCCTGGGACTGACTGTGATCAAAAAACCTGTGTTTGTACCTTGTCCTTACCTAATAGGAGACTCACTTAATTTGATGATCCACTGGAGTGTCATCCCTGGTGAAATGTGCTGCTGTTACATCTCTAACTTGTACTGTCCACAAATGACTCTGAAGTAGGAGCTGCAGCAGTCTCCCTGCAAATTTCCATAGCTCAGGTTTCACTGCTTGCACACAGAATTTGAGTACAGAATGAACTATGAAGTATAGTAAAATAATTAATTTCTAGAAGCATCTGACAAAAAATATTTGACAATATACATTGGTTACATTGGGTTTTTTTAAAAAAAAAAAACCTTAAACCATCAAATATGTACAATGAGTTTGACTTCTGTCACATGTAGCTACTGTAGAACTCTAAAAAGTAATCAGTATTTTCAGCATTATAAATATTTGTTTATTTAGCAACAGTAAATTTTATCTGACAGCTATGTTTTCATATGAAAAAGTGCACACCAAAAAATTCTCCCATATGCAGTGAGATTTTTAGTTTTAAAAATAATTTTAAAAGTCCTGCAAAGAAAAACTGGGTACATGCATGAGGGAGAAAAGGAGGAGGAGTGCTGCTTTTACTGTTGTCAGCTTCTGATGCATGTATACATCTGAGAGTAAAAGATCTTTGAATAATACTGTTTGTGGTTGAATTTATGATTAAGCTCTGCAGAATAGATGGAGCCAGATAATATTTATGCTCATCCAGCTTTTCTTGTTATTCCAAAGCCTGCTCTCTCCACTTATTTCCAATTGAACAGCTTGCTGCTTAGACAGTTCTACAAAGACTTCCCAGAGTATCAGTGGAAAAAAGACTATACCAGGTTCTGCTTCAAATTAATATATACTAGCTTTTGCTGTTTTGTTTTTTTTTCCCCCAGAATTTTAGCCTCTTTTTTTGCTTTCAGGCATGCATAGGAAAAAGTACTGAGCAATTACATGTTTTGAGTCAAGACATACTATAAATCTGAAAGTAAGCACAGAGAATGATTTTAAATTAGTGTTACTCTGATTAAAAGTTTAGAGTTTAGAAAATGAAAAGTTTAGAATGGAAATGATGTGATATGAGCTTTGCCCCAAAGTCAGCTATGGAAATGTGAGCAATGTTTTCATGGTAAAATCTTCTTAAACTCACCCCAAGCCACTCATTTAACTGACTTAGCATTCAATTCTGTTAAGTCTGATTCATACTGCTGAAATTTCTGTGGACAAAGGAAAAAGAAGATGGAGAATTTTGGTTGTTCCAAAACCCCTCAGACTGATGAGGTCCAAATTAGTGTCTGTTGCATATTCCCAAAAAATTCTTAATGCAGTCTTGATATTAAATCTCCCATAGTAACAGTCTCACTGTATCTTTTGTGTGTTTCTGATACTTGTACTCACATTTAGGACTCCTACATTTTGTCATATCTATGGAATTACACTGTCTATTTGCTGCTGCCTAATGGCTTTGGAAAACCACAAAGCATGTAGCCAATAAGGTTCCCAAGAGGCTGGTCTTCTCTTTTGGCTGCATGTAAGAAAGAAGCTGGCCAGCAGCAGAGGGTTACTGCTCATTGGCATGAAGGGAAGAATGGAGGAATTTCTCAATAACAGCTCCTTTGGTGGTGAGCAGCAGTTAATTTCTTGAAGTATTTAAGATGTTTTATGAACTACTATTCAAGTTTGTAGGTTTACAGAGCTAATGCTTTTAACAGTCCCTGTCTACTGTTGCAAGGAGTTAAGTGTTTCCCCCTCAGCCAGAAGAAAGTACTTAGTGTATGTTTGTTGTGTTGTATCTAAGGAGGGAAACAGATGAAACAGGAAAAGTTATGTTTTGGCAATAGCATCCTGAAGTAAGTTTCTTGTCTGTATTCTCCATGTACCTTTAGGAACACTGTGTAGTGAGTGAAGTAGACTAGATTGAGTATTTAGCATTTACATTACAAGAGAAAAAAATGGTTCTCTGACTGATGAAGAGGCTTAAGGAACCTTTCTTCTAACAAATGAAAAATTGTATTTTAAATGCAAAGAAGTACGGACTTGCCAAACTCTAATATTAAAAAGATACTTCTTTTCCCCTTTACCCACTTTTCCTCTCTTCTTTCCCTTCAAAAATACAGTTTCTTTGCATGAATCCAAAGTATTTTGATGTCTGGCTTAGCCAACAACAAAGGAACCTCAATCCTATCTTAGTGCTAAGTGAGACTAAAAAAACCATGCTGCAAAAATAAAATCAATCTGTTCAAATTTATAGCAAAGATGGAACTGATCCATCAATAGATTTAGCACTTCTAGACTGCTAGAGATGTTGCTGAGTTATATGAATCATAATATGGCAATTTCCATTAGTCTGGTTATCCAAAGCCCAGAATCCCAATGTTTGCACTTTTTGGAGGATTGAAACAATTTGAAGAACACAGCATGTTATTATTACGTCCACTTTTCAGTGAATATAAAAAAAATAACCATGTTAAGTGATGTGATGGAGTAAAAAATACCTATATGAAATAGAATAGATGGGAATGTTGGGTGCTTTCAGCTCTTGAACTGGACTTAGCGAACTGAATTGTGTCACTTTTCTTATTTCAATATATGGTCTCAGAAATGCTTGGGATAAGATTTATTATCACAAGGAAACATAATTAATGCAAAAATCCCTTTTTTTGGTATCTTATTCCCGAGTAAAATATGTATAAAAGTTATCAATTCCTTATGGTCAAGTATGTATTATGAAATGCTTGTGTCCCCATATAAGACACATGACAATATTTCAACAGTTCTCTCCTTTGAATTTCTTTTTGAAAAAACATAACAAAAGCATAAATTGTAGTACTTCTGTGTTCATAAATGAAACACACTGATAAAGAAATAGTTCCACCACCATAAAAAGATTACACTGAGCAAGAATTTAAAAAAATTGAATCTTGGCAAAGTCTGCAAAATTTAAGTATTAAATAACACATAAACCTTAGAGTATGAAATGTCAGAGCTGTTCTGTAAAGGTGAAAGCAAAAGGATATGCAGTTGATACTTGTACCAAAAGAATCACAGGATTACGGGATGGTGGAGGTTGGAAGGGTGTCAGCTGTAGGTCATCCTGTTCAGGATTACAAAGGGCCATCTAGAGACAGTTGCCCAGGATCATGTCCAGATATTCTTTTTAGTATCTCCAAGGATGGAGATTCCCCAGCCTCTCAGGTCAACCTGCTCCACTGCTTGGTCACCCTCTCAGGAAAAAGGTGTTTTATGTTGTTCAGAGGGAAACTCGTTGTCTCAGTTTGTGCCCATTTTCTCTAATCCTGTCACTGAGCACCACTGAAAAGAGCCTGGCTCCAATCTTCTTTACATCCTCTTTTCAGGCATTTCTGTACGTTCATAGATACAACTGAGCCTTCTCTTCACCAGGCTCAAGAGTCCCACTTGCTCAGTCTTTACTCATGAGTGAGGTACTCCAGTCCCTTAATCATCCTTGTGTGGTGCTTTGCTGGACTCTTGCACAGGGAAGTCCATAATTGTACCCAGCATGCCAGATGTGACCGGTGCTGAGTAGAGGACAAGGATCACCTTGGCCTGGAGTGTGGACTAGTGCATGAGGTTATTCTTCCTCTGCTACAGGACCTTGCATTTTTTTTTTCTGAATTTCATGAGATTCACATTTGCTCATTTCTCCACATCTTTAAAGGGTACAAAAAATGCCTTATAAATCAAACATACCAAACCAAAGAAACTGCTGAACTGCAAACTGGCTTCTTGAACTGTAGGCCAGAGGTGCCCTGACAAGTGACTAGATGTTTGGAATGAGTGGTACTTTGCCTTTAGTCTCACTAGACAATCAAAACAAGTGATAAACTGTCTCAAGATTGTGGTCTCTGCAGCTGTCAGTGGTGTTGTGGACATCATCACTCATAAAAGACCTTGGTTCTTCTGCAGAAGCATTAATGCATGATTGTACAACTCAATATGCCATGTTCAGTAATTGAAACAAATTGAAGTGTGAGGGGGTTAATACAAAGAAGAAAAATGGTGTTTTCAAATACTGATTCAGAAACTCTCTGATCACTTAACATGGACACCTTTTTTCCCAAACATAAATGTGAAAGAAGCACAATACTCTCATGCAGCAGCATGTTTCCCACTCCAGGAACACAGAAACAGTAAGTTTGGGCATTTCTTTTAGATTTCAGAAATAGGTGTTCCACCCCTAGGAAACAAAGTGGAGCATATCTTCAATATACAGAACAAGGTACAGCTTCCATCTAGTTTCACCCCCTATATTAAACCAGGATTCATGGTGATTTTTGATATATCACTGATGGTCACTGTGCCCCCCAATGTGTGCTGCCATACCTAAACCAACCTTGATGCTCCTTTCCCTGGAGGATCTCCACACCCCCACTTCTTGGAAGGGTCTCCTAAGTGACTGCAGTCTCTATCTGGTGCTGTGCACAGGTGGCAAAGGACCATGCTGCCAACAGTGACACCTGCTGTTCGAGTCAGTGGCCGGAGTTGCCATTTAAACCATTCCACTCTGTCAGAAAAATAAAGCCCAACAGGAGTGCTTAGCCTGGGTTCTGCTCAGGAAGGGCTCTGAGTGAAGGGGAATCACTGCACGCAGTGGCCTCAGAACTTCACCAATAGCCACTCTATCAGTGAGAGCTGGAAGAAGGCTCTGTGGTTCCACAGAGTTCAAGAAGCATTTGTACAACACACCCAGATGCATGGTGTGATTCTTGGGGTTGTCCTGTGCAGGGCCAGCAGCTGGAGTCAATGATCCTTGTGAGTCCCTTCCAACTCAGCTTATTCTGTGACTCAACAACTGGAGACTGAGGGCTGTTGACACCCTTCCAACTGGTTTGCCTTCTACACTGTTTTCAGGGAATGAGCTGTTCTCAGGCTGCATGTAACATCACTAATCACAGGTGTCAAGATGCTGTTAAGAGAAAACAAAGATCTGTCCAGTTAAAACCAGATTTTTAAAATTTTAAGTGGTTTTCATAGATCACGGACAATCTAACAAGCTTTTGTTTCATTTTGCGAAGAGGAGGCAAGGGAGGAGAAGCTAGATAGCTGTTTATGAAAAGATATTTTCTTGAATGAAGTAAATCCTTAAATCATGTTTCCAAAAACAAAACAAAAAAAACCTTCCAAAAATAGCATAAAAATCTCAAAAGCACATATATGCACATTTTGTGTCCATAATACCACGTGAAAGTGTAATGCTTTTATGTATTTATCTTTAAGAGTTCTTTTTTGATATATCAATATAAATGAAGAAAAACTGAAAACAGATAAAACCTTTCCACTGTAGTGAACTTGCAGTGCTGCTCCTGCTTATAATCCTGTAAGGCAAGAAAGAAAAGATAGTAATTTTTTTTTAAAATCTGCATTTTATTGCAGCAGAGTTTACACTAACACATTCACAGTATTCCACATCTGTGCAATGTACTTCTCTAGCAGTCTTATTTTAAATAATATATTCTGATCCATTAAACTCACTCTCATGAGCTTGCAGTGAACCATGACTTTTCCAAATCAAAGTAAAATTTTAAAAAGCAGACTGCAGAGCTAAAATTCTTTTTTGTAACCTTTTACTTATTAACAGAGGTTTAGTATGTTTAAATAGACAAAACCATCATGGCATAATAATTATGATGTTTTGTCGTGCCATATTTTTGGAAACCATGTCAGATACTGAACTGAAGGACCTGCAGAAAGCTAAGAAATAGCAAAAGAAAATAAAACCAAAACCAAGGAATGATGGATGAGAGACAAAGGATAATAAACACATCAAAACTTTGTTTTCTCTGCTGCTGTACCTGACAGTTGATATTTCTGCAGCACCAAGTGAAGTCCTGCTTGTCCAGTGGTTTCAGTTCTTCACCTTATCCCGTATTACAAATGACATCCAGCCTGGGCACAGGGCGAACAATGTCAATTCCAGGGTACAACAGGAATCTTTACCTCTGGAAAGCCTTGCTTTTCATGACCTACACTGGGATATAATCTATTTGGATTGTTACACATTATTTCTGAAATCTGAGATTATCTCAATGTGTAGTTAGGCTTATTCATATTTTTAATGTGTACATATATAAGCAAATTGCTCTGGGACAAGTCCTGGGAGCAGACTTTGTTGAAAGCAAACATGTAGCCAGTAGGAAGAAAACTACATTGCTAAACTAAGCCAGGGTCATGGAGTACCAAACCAAGTAGGAAGGTTCCCTTCAAATGATTTCAGGAAACCCAAAGAGCTGAATGTTAGTAACTGTTGAATTTTTAATTGAAACAAGTCAAGCAGGGGACTTTTACATCCTAAAACCTCCATAGATTTTAATTTACATATACCAGAATTAA
Source organism: Cinclus cinclus (assembly GCF_963662255.1). Classification (NCBI taxonomy): domain Eukaryota; kingdom Metazoa; phylum Chordata; class Aves; order Passeriformes; family Cinclidae; genus Cinclus; species Cinclus cinclus. Next base: position 32,598,177 of record NC_085050.1, read on the forward strand.
GCACAGTTTTACCTTTTCCATCACAGAATTCTTCACTCTTGTATTTAATCAAATATGTTTAAATCTCATCCTGAAAAAGTGGAAATGAATATTTCTATTTTACAAGTGTACATAATATGATCAAATATCTTCTTAATCTCTTCTTTGGTAATTTTTCCCTGTAAAGCAAACTTCCCAGTCACGTAACAATTTCAGTTTTTCTCTTCTGACTCCACTCCAGTTCAAGGAGCTCTTTTCTCTTTGAAATGTCAGAACTACCTCCCCATCAGTAGGCACACTAATACCAGATATAGAGATAGGAAGCATCTATCCACCTCTGCTACACTTTCCATTTTATTCTGCCCTAACTCTTTCTGTTACACCACCTCACTCGGATCAACTTGTGTCCAAGAATTGCTGCTGTGACTGAAGCTCTTCTTCTGAGACATATTCCCAGGACTAAGGGCACCCTCCTCTACTGATAACCTGCATACTTCATCCCTAGATAACACTTTTTTTTTTCCCCTTGTGAATCCCTAATTTTTTGGCCCATTCCACTGCCATCTCCTGCTTTTTCATAATTTTTGTCAGATCAGGAAGTATTTTATTAGCATCATTTATTAATATTTAATGTGCTTTTTGACCAGCTACAAGACAAAAGTATTTCTTGACCATGTCTGCCTTTTTTTTCTCAGCATTATGTCTAATTCTCTTGTTGCTATCCATGAATGGAACAATACCTCTTGTGATACCAGAATGTGAAAAACTAAGCAACACAAAGTCTAAATGCAGGACTCAAAGTAGACCTGTATTTTTGAGCTCTGATGCTGTTGGAATTATTCCGAGGAAGCTGATACACATTTTAAGGTTTTCCAAGCAAGGGTTTGTATATACCTTTATTTTACTTGTGTCCATTTTGATTTAATTAATGTAGCATTAAAATAATTTTTAAAGGGATTATTTATCTTTTCTCACAATTTTTAGTATAATTTAATTAATCTTTAGTATAATCCATTAATCTTAAAATCCATAAGCATTCTCCAGGAGAGCCCCACAACTTTCTATCTTTTAAAGGGCTAGTAGTTATAGTGATAACAACAAAACTTCTATTAAGACCTTACTTCAGCCCTAGTGGTCTTGCTTGATGTCATTGACAATTTATTTCACAATGTGTAATTTTTGACTAACTGCAGAATAATTTGGACTTTTTATTAGGTAGTCCAGAATTGTTTTGTAAAGATATAATAGTTTTTGGTTTATAAAGTAAATTTGCAACCCAAAAAAGCACAATCAAAAAACCCTGGGTTTAGAGAAATTCAGTAATCTTGAGTTTCTTTTGCTGAGGGCTCCTTTAACATTTTGACAAATCTCCTGAGCACTTTTCATTTCCCATCTATTCCTAGACTGCCCTTTCTGTCCCCAGCCCTGAACCCTGCCTCCTTTCCAGAAAATTTCAGTCACCTTTCCTTCAGGGACAGCTTGACAAATCGATGCAAGATAATGGTTTGACATTCCTGCTCTGACTCCCTATCTGCCTGGAAGAGGTATAGTAAGAGCACAGAAATGGACATAACCCTTTACTGTAGCATATAATTTTCTGGATGTTTTTCTGCCATATGAAGTTGTGATTTATGGCTCAAATTAATGAACACTTTCCCCAGGGGTATTTGGGTGTTTTGGAGCCACCAGTCTGTGGCATTGGAAAGCTGCAGACGCTTGATTTCAGTAGTAGCAACACCTGGACCTCTCCTTCCTGCCGAGAGCACTGGGAAGCGCAGGAGGATTTTTGTCTCCTGGACTGTAGAAACAGGCTCCAGCAGTCAGGCTGCATTGCTTCACTCAGTGGCATCCTTATCCTCCCACAATCAGCAGAGCTCCAAGCAGGGAGAATTTTGTCACACTTCTCTTTCAGCAAAGCACAGGCAGATATTACAATAGGGAATAAGCATATTGTGATCTACTTTCAAATTTCTTTTCAAGCCACTAGTCCAGGTACTTGAGAAAATACTGATCACTATCTGATAATTTTGAAATAGTAATAGTAACAGTAACAGTAATATAGTTTGGAAGAAAGTGCATGCCAAAAATGTATATAGGAAGGGGATGAGTCAGAACCAATTTTGTTAATGCATTAATTATTAAACTCAGTAAACAAAATTATTATTATTATTATTATTATTATTATTATTATTATTATTATTATTATTATTATTATTATTATTATTATTATTACTATTATTATTATTATTACTATTACTACTACTATTATTCCCAAGTTTATATTATTACATCCAGAGGGGAAACAAGCATCACAATAGGTAAGCAAAAGGTTTCTCCTGGCAGCATCAAACAGAGCTAGAGATATACACTGTTTCAGAAGGCTTGAGGCACTTTAAGAATTCAGTCTTTCTAACTGCTACACAGAAAAGTTTAAAACCTGTTTGCCTGCTTAGATTTTAAGATCACGTGTAGATAACAGGTCGCATACAAGCAGGTACAGTACATTGTTTGGAAGAGTTGAGCTTTGTAAATCAGCAGAAGCTTGGAAACTTAGCAAAATACAATTTTAAGTTAAATAGCAAAAATAATGGTGTCTATATGTATAATTTGACAATGCATTAGGTTTTGCTGTTCTCATCTAAGAATGATACCTTTAATCTCTTGCTGCATCCAAACATTTATTTGACAAACATAAGCACGATTTTTTTCATAAATATTACAAAAATTGTGCCTCAAATAAAAATATCATTGCCATGGGACAAAACTTGAGATAATATATGCAGAAGTTACAGTAGCATCCAGGAGTTCATGTTTTGTAGCTATTTACATTAGAGAAAATCTGTATTAAGTTAGCATTTTTTTCCTCAGCAAAGTGCTTTCAAAATATTTGCTAATTAAAACCTTTATATCTTTTAGACAGTAAAAGTGCCTTTTCCAACCTGCAACAGCTATGTAACTTATTTTATTGGTAGTTTGGTAATAAAGTCAGAGAAACCTTTGATTTAATAATTAGCATTTATAGAATACTTTCTGACTTCAGAGAGCTTTGCAAACATTAACAAATTAATTCTTGCAACTAACTCTCCTGTAATTTGGGAAGCAAGTATGTTCGTAGACATTTGCCTATGGTGCACAGAAGTATTATCTACATGTTATGAAATAGAGACTTAAGACATATAAATTATTCACTGAAGTTCACAAAGATGGAAACGTTGTCAGAGTAGAAACTGAAATGAAATTATTATTGTGGTTTAATCTGGCAGGCTGCTGAGCACTACACAGCTGTTTGCTCACTGTTCCCCTGCCACTGGAATGAGGAAGAGAACTGGGGGAAAAAAAGGTGAAATTCATGGACTGAGGTAAAAACAATTTACTGGAACAGAAAAGAAAGGGATAATGATGATGGTGATGGTTGTGACGATGGTAATGATGATTATGATGGTGATAATAGTAATAATAATAATAATAGAATTGGAATATACAAAACAAGTGGTGCAGAATGCAATTGCTCACCACCCACTGACAGAATTCTGGCCAGTGCCCAAGCAGCAGCCCCTGGCCAGCTTTTCCCCTAGTTTATACACTGAGCATCTTGCAACTCACATACCTGTCCCTCTAGGGTTGAGGTTGGTTTTCCTTCTGTCCTTTCTGAATTCATGCAGATAAAACCACAGGGTGACCCGTGGTGTGTAGTCACTCTGTCCTCTCTCTTGAGCAGAGTCCTCATAGCTGAGATACTGGTTCATAAGGGAGTAGAATATATGAATTGCTGGAACTCACAGGACAGTTTTTTGGGCAGTTTCTCCACAGCTGAGGCATAGGTTCGTAATGAGGTAGAGATACTTTCTTCATTGCCAGAGCAGGACAGCCTGTTCCTCTCTGTCATTACAGACAATGAGTTGGCATACAGTGGTGTTGAGCTCCATATAAACTTCCACACATGCCTTTCTCCATTTGCCTGGGTGATATATAACAGCTTTCTTGAAGGGATGCATTTCCCTAGGGCCTGAAAAGTGTCAGCTCCTGAAGCTGAGTATGTGTGTCTATTTTCCTACTGCATTGTCAATGCCCTTTTCCCTAGAAAAGGATCCCAGCTGTTTGGATTTCCTACCCTCTAGCTACAGGATTATCCCAGCAACAAAGCTGGGTGACAATGTGCTCAGCTGGATGATGGCTGAAATCTTTACACATATCTTGCATCTCACTCCGGATAGGCTACCCTCTCCTATATGAATCCTGCATCTTCTTTCTCATATTCTCCTGATGGCCCTGCTCTGGAGTAGTCTGCCTTGTCACTTCTTCCCTTAGTACGGGAAGAGTTTCTTCCCTTTTTAGATGAGTTGACTTCTGCTTCCAACATTTATTCTTGTGTATTGGGCCACTGATACTGGCAAGTATACTTCTCTAGTTCAGCTGGAGTGCTTGTCATGGAGGTTGGAGTAGCTGTCCCAGTCACTGGGGTTGGAGTAGCCATGTGCCTGTTGGGGAGCTTGGAGTAGCTGTAGTGCATGTTGCAGGTTTTGGAGTAGCTGCAATACCTGTTTTTTTCTCATCAGATCCAGACACTTTCTTTTCCCCTTGTGGATGCTGAGTAGTGTTGAGTAGGGCTTGGTTGGCCTGGGCCAGTCCCCAGCATGTTGCAGTGATTTTTGTCTCTCTAGAATGGTCAGGGTGATGGTGTAATTGTTCCAAATATTTTACTAATTATTCAGTATTCTCCGCTTGTTCAGAAGTGAAGTTGTGAAACATTGCAGGTTTACACTGTCTGAGGTACTTGCTCTTACTATCCCCCATACCCTGCCACTTCAGCCTTGGGGGAGATCTCTGGGTGGTATTCTTAAATAGTTATTTAAACATGACCTGAAACATATTCAAGAGTAGGAGACATATCAACAGGAACGTGCTGGTTTGAACTTCCTGAAGATACAAAAAATTTTCAAGAGCTGTTTTAACTAGCCTAGAGAAGGAGAAGGTGAAGGAGAAAGGGAAGGTGGAAGAGCAGGGGAAAGTGTCCTCCCTTATGTTCCCCACAGATTAGCTCTCTGAGCTGAAGCGGTAAAGAGTGTAATTATTAATAATTAATAGTTCTGAGATGGCTCCCAAAGTACTGAGCTGACAGTAATACTGAATTCAAATACCATGTTAGTTTCATGGCCAGTAATTTTATCCTATCATGAGACAGTGTTACAAAGTAGGACAAAATTATACCCTTAATCCAGGCCCCAGAGGGCCTGGATAAACAGCACAACAGAGAACATACACAGCAAATAAAGTGTTACATAACACAACCCTGAGAACAAGTGCAACAGCTCTGATAGGAAATAACAACTATTTCAGCAACTGTTAAACAATTTCATAAATGCTTATAGCAAATTTGTTTTAACAGATTTTGGTCTGATCTCCTGTTACATCAACCCTTTGTGCCCCATGTTGGGTGGGGCATTGTGGTTTAACCAAGCAGGCAACCAAACACCATACAGACACTTTCTCACCAGCCTCCTGCTATGGAGATGGGAGAGAGAAATGGGGGTGGAGGGGGGAAATAAAATTAATGGGTTGAGATGAGGACAGTTCAATAGGACACAAAAAGGAGGGATAATAATAATAATAATAATAATAATAATAATAATAATATAAAAACCAAATTATTAACAGTACAATTGTTCACCTCATCTTGATCAATATGCAGACAGCTCTGAGCAGTGGCCCCTGTCCAGCTTTCACCTAGTTTATATACTAAGCATGATGCCACATGGTATGAAATATTCCTTTGGCCAGTTAGGGTCAGCTGTCCCAGCTGTGTCCCCTCCTGGCTTCTTGTCCCCAGCCTACTCAGGTGGGGTGTGGTGAGAAGCTGAAAATTCCATGGCTTACTGTAAACACTGCTCAGCAACAACTAAAACAGCAGTGTGTTACCAACATTATTCTCATCCTAAACCAAAACACAACACTGTACCAGCTACTAGGGAGAAAATTGACTGATCCCAGCTGACAATTACTCTTCATCCTCTTCTCTGCTCCAGTCACTCGGCTCTTTTTTCTGGTTTTGTCTGAGAGGGTTCAGCGAGGTCTGCCAAAGCAAAGCAAATCTTGGCAAAGCAAGGCAAAGTAAGGCAAGGCAAAATAAGGTGATGCAAAGCAAAGCAAAGCTTTGGATGCTAAGGAGGCCCCCTCCACCTTTTCTTAACCCAGCATCTCAGGCTGCTTGCTGGTGGTATATGCATGCCTCAGGAAAACACGTGGCAGTTCGCACAACAGGTTTGCCCACATTTGCTGGGCACAGGGTGTGACCATTGGACAAGGAGGGAACCTCACAAGGGGTTGTACTGGGCTCTCTCCTTGGGGTTCCCAGCCCCTGCACCTCACAGTCAGGGACATCCAACCAAGCAGGCATGTGAGGATGGGAGCGGGGAGCAGGTGATATGCAGGATTTTCAGGATGCAGCAGTGTACCCAAGTGTCAGACTTAATAGATCTTCCTATATAGCAGTGCTCCTCTGCACTCTCTGACCTCACTAATGAACTCTTCCCACTCTGCTCTACTGGTGTTAGCTTTCCCAGGCCATTGCCACAAGATGAAGACAAAATTTTAAAAGAAGCAGTATTCTCCTGCTGACAGCTTGCTTTATTTCTGCCTTGAGTACCACCTGCTACAAGTATTTATTATTGTAAAAGTGGAATATTGTTTGTTCCCTTTCCTTCCTACGGGTTTACTGATTTGTAATGCAGGTTTCCTGTTTATTGTATCCCATCTAGCCAATAGGTTATACTGCATTTTACCCCTATGATAGATACATAGCTCCTTGTAAGTTGCAAGTGGTATGAGGAGAGTTCCAGCTGCAAGAAGGCTGTGTCATGGCCCAGATGGTATCAGAGGGTAATGAGGAGTCACTTGCAGTTTTTGACTCAGCAAGGCAAGTAAGGTCTCTGGATTCACAGGCTTTAGGAAATTTCCTGAAATTAAGATAATATTTTTAAAGAAAATAAAGGCCACTAATACAATTTCAAAATTAATGGCTTCTTCTCAGTGAAATGTAGAATTCTGTCATGTACAGAGGTCCAGTGGTTTGTCATTTTTTGGTTTTGCTAAATGTTTGGAATTAATATTAGTTTGTCATATTTTATAAGTGTATTATTTTTGGCAATGAAATCATAAGCCAGTAATTAATTGTATTACTGCCGTGCATAAATTTCTCTTCAACAAGCATTTTAAAAATCCAAGAAACTTCAGGATGTTTTTAATAGCTCAGCCAAGTTTTCATATATCATGTGTCTTCTTTGAGCAAGAAAAACACTGAAACAGCAACAGAGAGATATCTGCGAATGCAGATATAATTCACTTCATCATTACATTCAGATAAACAATACAATTAAACAATGTAGGACGTTTGTAAAGATTAGAGAATTAAGGGCTAAGAACCCCTTGGCGATTGGCTATTTGTTAAGTATTGAAGAGTAACTTTTTGTGATTCTGTTTCTGTATGCTGAGCCTGTCAAATGGAGACTACGAGAAAACAGAGCAGTGCTGTGTTTTGTAATTGGTGTGCCAAGCACTATTTCTCTATGGAAATGAACAGATTTTTTTTTAATTTGCTACTTTATTGTATTTATAATTAGCCGTCTGGAAAAAAAAAGTTCTCTTTTAGCATCTGCAGTGATGCATTGATTCTTTCATTACAGCAAATACACATGACCCCCGGTGTTCAACTGTAAACAATAATAGTTACTGGCTTCATTAGGAAGCTAGCAGATGGCTTATAAGTTCTCATGGTAGCATTTATCCATTTGAGGCTTGCAGCGTGCAAATGTTTGTCTTTTAAACAGGATAAAACAATGTAAAAGGGACTCTGTGCTTTGTTTTTATTAGTAGCAGTTCATTTGTTTCGCAGAGTTGAATCCAAGTATCTGAGTGCACTGTCAGTATTTCCTGGCTGCAGGTAAAATACTCTCTAGGCCTTACCTCTGCCTGTGTGCCAGAAGAAATGAGGCCAAATACCACTTCCAGAGCTTTGACAGAGCTGTGTTTTTCTTAGCAGAGCTCATGTTATAAACCCAACCCCTTCCTCTTTCTCCCTTCCCCTTTCCCTCTCTCCCTTTCCCTCTCTCCCTTTCCCTCTCTCCCTTTCCCTTTCCCTTTCCCTTTCCCTTTCCCTTTCCCTTTCCCTTTCCCTTTCCCTTTCCCTTTCCCTTTCCCTTTCCCTTTCCCTTCCCCTTCCCCTTCCCCTTCCCCTTCCCCTTCCCCTTCCCCTTTCCCTTTCCCTTTCCCTTTCCCTTTCCCTTTCCCTTTCCCTTTCCCCTTCCTTCTCTTATCAGAGAAGCATATAATTTACTGCCCATAATTTACCCTACGCAGACTGGGGATCTGACTGTAACAATCATTAGTGCCCTTGTGTCATTCCAAAATATTTGCACAGCCAAATTTTTGTGCACAGCTTTGGAATACCTGATGAGTAACAGCTCATTTACTGTTATCATTAGTCTGATGCCTGGACTGTGATGAACTTCAGGGCACTTCCCTGATAGGCTGCAGGCAGTTGTAATCGTTGTCAAACATAACTACCACATTTATTATCTCAATAGCCAGAGCTATCTGAAGACCAGTTAATATTCAATAAAATTTAGTAGAGCACAATAACACTTTTAAAGCAGACCAGTGTGTGAGCCTTTGATGGCTTTTCCTGTAGTGCAAATACAGCTCTGAGTCTTATTACTCTTTACACATACTCAGTTTTGTTGGTATCTGGAATCAAGCTACATTATCAAGATGTAGAAGCAGGGGTCTTATATTAAATATGGTGTTAAATACCTTTAGTTTTCTTTGAAAGCACAGGTGTGTGGTGGTGCAAACTCCCTCCCACAGAGTTTCACCACTGTGCTACAACTGGATCTGCACATGGAGAAGCCAATAAGTACTTCATAGTTTGTGTTCATTCAGTATTGGCTGCTCACAGTTTCTTCAGATTAGCATTTGACTGTTGGTTTTTACAATATGAAGGTAGAAACCAGCCATTTGTTTCAGAAAGGACCATGAAAAACTAGAAGCTTTTTATAGAAAAAAAATCTTACTTTGAGGGTTTAAATGAACTTGACTTCCTGGGTCTCATGTTTCCTTGTTGTACAATAAGGGCATGAACGTAAAGAAGGGAAATTCAAGTAAGCAATGGTGAAGTGATTGTTAGGGTTTCATATTGTATTTTCATGTTTTATTTTCAGCTTTAAAATTTAAAATTACTTCTGTTTGGAGGGATATCTGTATATCTTGGAAGTGATAGTGGAATTTTGCTTCACAGCATATATTTTCACTTTTTATCCTCTTCTGTTTTATTAAAAATAGTATTTGCATAAAAAACTTCCTTTCTTCTAAGCACATCTGCTCTTGCTTCTACTTCACCTGAAGATCTAACCCTTAGCATGTGATATCTACAATGAAGAATGAGCAGCAGGAGCTGATGAGCTTTCAAGAAATAAAGATCCTATTTTCATGCAAATGTACTAGTAATTAAAATCAATGGGAGAAAAGAAGGCAACTCGATATGCAATACCTTCAAATTTAATTTGAAGTATAATAGTTTTAAACTTTTCCATAAGAACACCCAGATACTTTAAGTGGTTTCATTTTGAGTACAGTAATAATTGTCATTCAGATTAATGGGTTAGTTTTTCTTCTCAAAAGACACCTTTAAATAAGTTTAGGTGTAATAGTAAGAAGGTTTAAAAAGGTTGGGTTTTTTTTTCCTCATGGTTTGAAATAAAGTTAAATTCCTACGTGAACTGAACTTCCATTCAAGCCTGTGGCTGAAGTATGGCTGTACTTAAATATTCAGCCTAAGGCCTACTACAAGCCCAACATGACTCCCACTAGAGAAAGTATGTCAAGCTGTATCTTCAGCATTTATTGTTGTGCCATTAACCATCTCACTTTCCTGAAGGAAGCAGTTCGTTGAAAAAAATACTGTTTTTATTAAGTTTTACCATTCATTTCAGTCACTTCAAATCTTACAAATTCAAGAAGCAGAAGATACTTTGTGATAGTAACACATTCCATAATTCTATGCTTTTAAAATTACTGCAGGAATTCAAAGAGAATCAACTTACACCTCAGAGAGACTTAACTTACACCATTTCTCTTCTCTTCTAAAATTTGAGATCTTGAACATTCTCTATTCTCATGACCCATAGGCATAATTCCCAATAAAATAAAACAAAACCTTTGCCTACAAATGGAACCTAGTTCTATTCATCTTTGAAGCTCTAAGGCTGCAAAGTTTGAATGCATAAACCACTTCTGCCATTTTATCTTATGCTGTTTAAATTCCTTATTCTGTATATGGAACTAGTCACAGCTCCCCAGTGATATGCACATCTTTACTGATTAGAAATAGTTTTACTTATTATGGGTTTGGAAAGGCTGCACATTAATATCATATCATATCATATCATATCATATCATACCATAATTTCTTTTTAAAACTACATTATTTAGATCCTGTAGAATAAAGAAGTGAGATATTGGTGATTTATTGATTAAGGCTTATATTGGGATGACATACAGCAGGAGCTAATAAATAATGTAAGACCACCACATAGACCATAGCTGATGACCATTTACTTAAAAATGAGCTACCAGTAAGAACACATAATATATTAATTCTTTTCAATATAATAACATAAAGCAAAGAACTCACAGTAAGTCCTTTTTTTCTATAGTACAGTGGTGAGATTGCTTCCATATCTGCTTCCACCCTAATTTCATTTTCATAACTTCATTCAGTACATGCCCATTAAATATATTATTATATTTCTTCTAACTTATTAGAAAGACTTACAGAAAATCTCTGGATGTCTTGAAAGCTTTGTAAAACAAACAATTAAATGGAAACTTTTCCAGAACAGAATCCCAAGAAACTATTCTCAAATGCATTGGGCCTATTTGTATTCATCATTGTACTCACCAAGAGTGGGAATAATACCATTGATGCATCTGCAGTGCTAACTGCTGATTGCTCTATTTTGCATATTCTACAAAAAGGTTATTAGTATTACAAAATGAGCATTCAAAAGTTAGAAGCTGACAATATTATGGAAAGAAGTGTTAGGAGATTGCTTTAAGGAGGGATAGTAGGGATAGTTTGCATCTTAATGTGAGGATACAAAGTCTGGAAGCCTACCAGAGGTGGATATCTGAAAGTCTTTGAGGAAAAATTCCTTACAAAAATATTAGATATTAAGTATAGATCTAAGATTCATCAGAACATTTGACAGCGCCTTTATATTACCATCACCTAGTAAGATGATGAAAATATCTAAGATGTGTTAGGAATTAAGCAAGAACAGCCACAGGCTAACTCAAAAGAATCATAAAAGAAAACCATGAGTGCTGTCCATATCCACTTAGATAGGTTTAACAACATAGAGGAGCTAAAAAAGGCCAACACAGAATGGGTCAGCATGGCAGAGATTAGTTCATGCCCTTGCTGTGCAAAGGATTCAGATGGGACAAGGAGAATGTTTATTTTCTTCTCAGTACCTTGATCTCCAGCCAAAAAACCTGTCAGGCAGGATCCCCCACAATCACTGCTTTCAATCCAATTTTCTCCATAGGTATCTGACATCAGTAGCAAGACATTGCTGTATGTGGTGAAGGTTAGAACTTACTGTGAAAAAAAGATCTATTCTATTCTATTCTATTCTATTCTATTCTATTCTATTCTATTCTATTCTATTCTATTCTATTCTATTCACTTTCTTATGCCACATTTATTATCTTGGTATTTGAATTCTTTCAATAATGAGGTATGGTATATTTAACCTCTGCCCTAAAAATACTGGGAAAATACACATGCATCGTCTTGGTTTGCATCATTGAGGAAGGGTCTGTTTTGTGGTGTAGCTGGTCTTGCAGATGAAGCAGAAGGTGGTGACCAGGTGTGATTGTCTTTTCTTTCTGCAAGAATTGGTTCTATTTTTGTTTCTTCCTCCTACACCTCTCCCTCCAGAATTTTGTCTGTCATACAGGCAGATGTTATTTTGATAGAGGCTGGCAATGAAGCATCTCTTTCAAGCCATAACCTGACATTCTTCATCCTCTAGTTTTCAGTTAGCTTTGCCTGAGCCTGCAGAATACAGGGATCTAAGATCTTCAGATTACAAATCAATGAAAAAGCAGTATGAAGAGTGCAGAATGAGTTTTATGTGATTGGAACTGACTCTGAGTTTCAGAAGATGAGAAACAGGCTAGGGCATGTGGAAAGGAGCAGGTTTCACTCTGCTTTGCTGTAATCTAGATAACTGAAGTTAGAATAACAAAGCAAGATCATTATCTAGTGCAGTTCGACAAAGAGATCTACCTGAGAGCAAGCATTAGTTCTAGATGAAAAGATGTAAGGATCCCAAACTATCCATAATTATGGACTGAGTTGGCCACTTACTGCTTTTTCTGTTCAGACTAGACTTAGTGCTCTTAGTGAGCTCTTCAAGTAGCATAATTTATTTCTTTGTATCAGCTTCAGTCAAATGTTTATTTAGGAGTTGTTGTCAAAAGAATAAGTTATCTTGATTCTAGTGAGTATGGTTATATGTGAAGCGTACTTTGCACTTGCTGTTGCCTTATCTTTACAGAATCACAGAATCGTTTGGGTTGGAAGTGACCTCTGGAGATCATCTGGTCTGAGCCCACTGCCAAGGCAGGGTCACCTAGAGAAGGTTATACAGGAATGTAACCAGGTGGGTTGAACCTGTCCAGAGAAGGAGACTCCACAACCCCATGGGCAGTGCTCTGCTACTCTCAATGTAATGAAGTTCTTCCCCATGTTGAGGTGGAACTCCATGTGGTTTAGTTTATGACCATCTTCTCTGATTCCTTCTGCATTTGGAAACTGAGAAGGCAGGTTTTGGGAGACAAAATCCCCATGTGATTTATGTAAATCAAGGATTTGGTAGCAATAGCTCTGCTTCCACTCACTGTTCTTGAGTATACACTTTGGGGGTGAGGGGAGAATTCACACTGCAGCACTCAAAGTGCAAGGTCATATATACCAGTAATAAGTTTAGCATATAGTGGACTGGCTAGAGAGTATAGCAACAAAGAACATCACTTAGTGCTTAATACATACGCTTTAGGAATACAGTGCACTAAATTACTCTTTATTCTCAGAAATAACAAAGCAGTGTTCCAACAAGGGGTCTACCTCTGTTACTCTTTCTGATTTTTTGGCAGTAGCTGGAAAATTGTCTAGAGTAAAATTCATTTTGCAATTCTATCAGTCACTGATGTGTCTGCTGGCATAATTACCAGTTCACTGCATAGACAAACAAGTAAACTGATGGAAAGAAGTATTAATCTTTGTCTTCCTGAAACAGATTCAAACTGATACTGTAGCTTTCAATTCTTGCCATGCTCCTTTGTCCTGTCAGTCTGTATTTAACATTCTCCATCTTCTGTACATAGTTTTTGTCCTTTCTAGCTGCTGCCAGATATTCAATGACTAATGGTATTTTACATTTTTACCAAATAGTTTGAACAGAATTTAATATAATAATTTATCTAGTTACCTGATGTTGTAAGCTTTTTATTGAATACCACAAGGCCTTCAACATGCTCAGTACAGCCCTAATTTAGGGTATAATCTCAGTTATTTTAAAAGTATTCTTGTTTTTAACATACTTACTTTTATACATCATAAATTTTCACTTTTATAGCATATACACCTTTGTTCCCCCACTGAATTTGAACTATATTGTCCCTGTTTCTGTTCATGATCAGCAGTTACCTGTATTCCTCACACATCAAATTGAGCACCTTGAAGCTCTGTCAGTTGTCAAGTTCTTTAGTGTGATGAAGATGTGGATCTGATGCTAAGCTCTCTGCATTTGTCATCTTCTTTTCACATTTATGGCCATTCCTTGACTTTGAAAGCAAGCCAGTTTGTTGTCCAGTTGAGAATTACTTCCTTACCTTCTTACACTATTCATTAACAATATATTTGGTACTGGATTAAAAGCCTCCTTGGAATCCAAGTGAATAATATATGCTTCTTTACTTTTGTCTACTTTTGTTGCCATTTTCCCAAAGAAACTAAGGTAGTTTGTTATGCATGATTTCTATTTTGGTAATCTTCACACCAAAATACTTAATATTCTATTTGTATGGAAGATCTGGGCAATTTACCAAAATAGAAATGTTCCTCTTGTATTTTTCGATACCTGTCATATTGCCTGCCATAAGCAATATTTGACATTTTACAGACAGTACATAAAGCAAAGTGTTTGGTACTGTACCCAGTGCAAAAATATGTTTTCACATAACAGAAATGAGCTACAGCCTAATAGAGAACAAAGTAGATGCTATCAAGAAATACTTTAAAATGTCCTGAATCATGTATTTTGTGCACAAAAATCTGCCAGTCAAGTTATAACATCGTTGACTGTTTCAAAGAGTACCCTGGGGTATGCCTCTGTTGCAATGTAAAAACAGCAAAAGAAATATGAGTCTGCAAAAATGTCACAAACACATGAAATCTAAAAGGCACCCATTAAATTTGATGGAAGAATTACTAATAACCTATTAGTCTGTTATATATTTAAAACTGGAATTCCTTTAAAAGATCTTGGCACTGAAACCCCAGTGAATTCCACAGGGATTCATAGTGAAAAGAAGTCTGATTTGAAACTTTTGCCATATGTTCTTTTTGACTTCACTGAAGATGTGGGCATGTTAAAGGTAATATAGAACTTTGTTAGCAACAAAAAATTTTCCTTGCACACTTTGCAATTCTATTCTTTGTGACTTGTTAGTGGATACAGATTCTAAATAATGACAAAAACAAAGAGGAAAATGTAAGCATCTTCATTGTTGGCATCCTGAAATCTGAAAACCAAAGCCTGAGTTTGTGACTCATAAATGTGACTCCCACAAATGTGAGCACTACAGCCAGCTGCACAAGTTGGTAGAGTCTTAGAGGTCTGCTTCTGCAGCCATTCATGTGACTTAATGCTGTTACTACACTGACTGACACATCCTAACATTGCTTCTGGAGGGTTTCTGGCCCCTGGGTACTGTCCATCATGACAACTGATCTCTTGGACTATGCAAGCCCAAAGCCCCTTGAGCCATTACCAGATGGAGTTGTTAGTGGGGGCCAAGTAGTGAAGTGATGCAGCTGGCATCTCCCTCTGTGTAATCTTGGACCAGCAGATATCCCTCCTGGCATATTCTCTTTCACTCCCTTCAAAGAGGAGACATAGCTTGTATTGTATTTTTAGGGACTTCACTGGTCTCTGAGACTGCAGCAGTTCTTCACAGCAAACCTTTATCCCACTAAGTATAAATTTTATGGTATCACAAGCACACACACTGGCATCTCATTATTGGCTCTCATTTCAAAATAATTTATTATTACACTGGAAAATATATCTCAGACAAACCACTGTGAAACTCCACTTTTGACCTCTTTTACTAATAATACTGACCATTTACTCTGATGCTTTCACTTTTGTATTTTAACCCACTACTTATCCATGCAGGGAGCCTCCTTTTTTAAACTGTTGTTGTTTAGATAGATGCAGGGTCCTTTAGCCTAATGTTGTCCCTAAGGAACTTCTTAAGGCCTGCCCTCTGCTCCCAGGGGTTCTAGTTCTTACTGTACCCCCATCCCTGTCAGGATTGTATTAAAACAAACTTTAATCATAGCCTAGCCAGGTTCAGAAATTGGACCTGGAAGTGGTTAATCGCTGGGCTTGATGATCTTAAAGGTCTTTTCTTACCTAAATGATTATACAATCCATTAATCTACAAAGAGAAATACAGCAGATATTGCTTCTGAGATGCATACATATATAGCATAACTTGTGATAGGTCTTCTTTTTCCCAGACATTTTCTTCCATATTGAATCAAGAAGCACACTCTTCTCAACCACCTTTTCTGAATTTTGTCAAAGGCTAATACTGAGCTTAGGCTGAAGCCTCCTAGCATGCTTAAGGTCCCTTGAATAATGTTCTCCTGGGTAATCTCCTGGACACCTGTCCTGCATTTCCTTGGAGTCCCTTTTCTACCCCCAACTTCATCACCCTCTGTAAGTTTTCTAGATTTTCAAACCTTAACCCTAGACCTTATGACTTGCCCTAATCTGATGCTGGATTCATGTTACTTTCAAGTCCTATGGGCTAAAGGGATCGTGCTTTAAAAGAGGAGGTACAAATGTAGTGTTAATCCTGTTAATGTTTTAATAATCGAATGGTACAATTTACCCCATTAATGCAAAAAAAGATACATTAACAATACAGCTAAAATTGTTCCTATAAACTTTGTTTTTCCTGCTTTATGTGGAGCTGTACTCACCTTCTGGATGTCCCAATGGGTCCTAAAGTTAACAGCTTCCATCTTCATTTAAAGATTGCTTCAGAAATGGATGTGTCATTGGCCTCCTGAGTCCTTTGATGGAAAGACTTCAATATTCACTGTAGCAGTCTCTTTCCCCTCTGATTTGGGATCTGCTTGGGTTTTCTTAACAGTAGTCTGCATCCTTCTCATTGGATGATTGGGTGATTCTCAAGTGTGAAATTTTCCCCATATCTCCTTTTAATGTAAAAAGCCACTGTTACAATGGGATAGTTATGCTTTTACCATATAAACTATACACAGATTGTGATCAACCCAGGTAAACAACACCCTCTTGACCACTAGATGATTCTCTCTCTCTCTCTCTCTCTCACACACACACACACACACACACACACACACACACAAAAGAAAACCCCAAATTAAAATTGGCCTGTGTCAAGACAAGCCCAGACATCTCCTGAAACCCAACACTATCAGGTCACTGTGGAGTGTATGGCCTTTTATGTGTATTGACAAGATCGTATTTACTGAGCTACATCTGAAAGCACTGAAAATAACAACACACTGAATAGTTTCTTATTTTATCAGTAAGAGGCCTTTGCTTTTCTGGGTCTTTTCCTTTATTTGAGAACAAGAATCATGCTCTTTGGAACAATTTTTCCTTAGTCTTCCCCCAAGGCCTATGTCAAACCAGGCTGAACTTGCTTAGGATTCCCTCACATGATATGCTCCCTATAAACCAGCACCTCCCAATTCCTGTCATGGTGGTCTTCTTTTTCTACCTTCAATCTTACCACCCTTCTAGACATTTGGCTTTAGAAAACCCTAATTCTAACCTGAACTCATGTCTTCTGGAAATTGAAGTAGGCTGTATCCATATCATCATGCCTATATAATCCACATCATTTTGGCTCCCTTGAAAATCTATCAGAATTGTAAAGCAGTGTCTTCCTCAACAGAATGTTAACTCTTCCCAAATAAATCAGATCTATCCAGGTGTCTCCTGATTCTGTTTCTTATCAAAGTTTCTAGTTATTTGTCCTGTAGACATCAGACTTAGATTCCTGCTATTTCCAGATTTTCCCTAGAACTTCTTTAAAAAATTGATTTCACATCTTCTGCCTTCCAGAAGCAAAGCAATTTTAAGCAATAGGTTGAACCCTGCAGTGAGTAATTCAGCTCTTTTGTCCTTGAGTTCCTTTAGAAACTTGGAGTGTATACTATATATTCCTGGTGATTTTCACTTTATCTATTTATTCCATAATCTCTTCAATTTCAGACTGCTCTTCAGATGAGTTCCTCGCCAAGAAGGGTACTGATTTTGGAGTCTTGCCAGTTCCTTCCACAGCAATCACCAATGCAAAGGTTTCACTTAGCTTCTCTGCAATGACCTTGACTTCTCTGAGTACTCTTTTATGCCCTGAAAACAAACTAGCATTACAGATTCTGGCAAACCTCTTGCTCCTGATGTGTTTTGTAATGAAAAAGATTATTAGTTTTGATTCCTTTGCTAGATATTCTTCAGATGCTTTTTGGTCTGTCATATTATGTTTTCACATTTAACCTTGCAGAGTTTGTAACTCTTTCTTCTTGTGTCATTTGAACATGACTTCAGCATTTTCAAAGATAGATTTTTCTATCTTTGAAACAGCCTTACCAGCTGATTAGTTACACCAGCTTCCTTTGCCTTTTCTGAAGTCTTTCTTAAGAGAAGGTATGTACTTCAACTACAGTATCTTTAAATGGGTTTCTTGGTGCCTGTACAGGGTTGAGACTATGAGACTTCTCTTCATTTTGACAAACTTCCTCTTTCTTACTTCATTTCTCTTTTTTTGAATTACAACAGAGCTGTAGGGAAGAAGTGCCTGGATGTAAGTCCATAGCTGTTCCTTGACCATAATCTTGTCTAGAGGTTTTTGAAAGAGATTCCTGGCAGGGCTCCTTTCCTCAGAGCTGGGTCTGTAAAGAACAAAGAAATAAAAATGTGGGGAGATACAGGGGAATATGTGCTGTTCTAGGACTTTCTGTGTGCTTACTTGCCCTTGCTTTTTTTCCCCTAGCCCTATGGATATTTACTAAATGCAGCCTCCCTGTTCTTCCCTCCCTCATAGCACTATCAATTTTTGTGAACATCTGTATTTTTGTGGCACTCTACTGGCATCACATCTGGAATGACAGTTGTAATGAAAGTGGTCCTGTGCACAGTCGGGTTATAGATATGCCTTGAGCTTCTCTGCTAAAGCACCAGGGACAACTCTTCATGGTACGCGTTCAGTGACCCAGATGTGTCACAAGTCAGGCACACACAGGGCCAGCAGAACCAAAGGGAACGGCGCAGTATTGAGGCCTCTGTGCAGGAGTGACTGTGAGATTGCAGTGCATGATTACGAGACTGAGCAGAAGGAAAGTGCAGGGCTCCCCTCTCAGCAGCCTCATGTAAGGGAGTAACAATCTTGGGTAACTCAGCTGCCAGGCAGGCTCATAAGAAGATCCATTGCTGGGGGTGATGACCTGCTTGTCTGGATGCACCATACCTTTGGGTACAGGGCACTGATTGCCTGGCCTGGGAAATCTGTATCATATCTGTACCATGGCAAAGGCAGTTCAATTACAGCATTAAAAAAACAACAACTTTTCAAAATAATGAGGTGCAAAAACAATAACAGGCAAGGGTCCTTCTCACTTCCTTTCCATGGCAGGTTTTAAGACTTGTTTTAAGGGTTTTTAAACACTCATATTTCTCTGCAAACCAATTCAGAAACCTTTAAAAGACCCTAGGAAAAGATGATAATACTTCAGCCAAAAGGTGAAATCCAAAACTCAGAATTTTGCTCTGTGCCATGGCACTTTCCAACTGAAAGTGAGAAACCAGAGAGAAAATTGAAAGTTGAAAGCTTGGGTCCTGCCTACCATTTTAATTTTTAAAAATAGTGTCAAATGTGAAAATAAACATGTAGGATTAACCTGTTTTGACATATTCTAAATTTTGGATCAAAGAGATAAGCTTGTCACAGTGGGCTCCCAGAGAATTTGGGGAGATAAAACTCCTGAGGCTTTGATCAGCTTTGGCTGATCCTGAGCTGTCATTCAGTGGTTTATATCCTTGGAATATATAGTCATGGTTACAGTATGTTCCTCCTTTAGTATGCACAGATCTCTTCTCTGCAGAAAGGAAAGGATTTTAAGCTCTTCTGTAAGATCACAAACAAAGATTAAGATCTTGCATAGCGTAAATACTGGGTTTTATTTATTTATTCTCTAGCAGTGAGGCACCACTATTGTATGGTTGGGATTTCTCCTCTATCAGTACACTTGCTATATCCCACTTCCTGCACTATCCATTTTGAGCTATAGCTATCTTCTTATTTTTGTTCTGTGCATTAGTATTTGCCAGTGTGTGGTCATGAGTGCAACAGAAATTCTGTGCAAGCAGCTGGTACTTCTGACAAGGTTTTCTTGGTCCTACTGCTGTTGAATTACCAGGAGAATAGAGCAGAAAAACATCTTTAGAAAGCTGTGTTTGATGCCAAGTGTAAACAAAGACAACTTCTCTCAAGAAACCTTTATTTTCTGGCTACCTGATGCACCAAAACTAGCTAGATATAAATGGTTTTATTAATATTTTTTTTTAGCTTCATGCTTTGAGAATAAAAACAGTAGCTCATAGAGACTGTAGTACTCCTCACATAATTCACAGCTCATTTCAGTAGCTATCACCTTTCATTTGTCAGCTGAGAAAAATTGACAAACTCAATCCAATGTCTTATTGGCTGCAAAAGCTACTATTTTTTTGTGGTAATTAACTTAGTTCATGACACAAGTCTGAATTTAAGTGCATAATTCAAATTCTTTGAAAGGTATATGGGCATTCGCTGTTTCATTCCTCTGTGTTATGCTTGACAAATTTGGATCCTATTTAACATTTCTAATTTTTTTTCCAATGAAATTATTCTTGTCAAGCTATTCCATTAAAACATAGTTTTGGAGTAAGATTTTACTCATAGAAGCATACTGTTGTCTTTGCATAAACAGGATTTATGAGTTCATCTCCTTTCCCCAAGAGATTACAATTTGATTTTGTTTGCTTTGTGATTTTAGAGACTTTCATGTTCACTTTGTTCACTTTTAAATAGTTAAAATTCACTTTTTTATCTACAAAAGCTAGTAAAAAGGTGGTGGTTTTGTAAATGATAACTCATATTTTCATACTAACATTTATTGGCTCAACCTTTTGAAACCCATGAACTATCAGAAGACTGGGAATAAAATCATCAGAAGTAGTAATTATGAAAGCACCTGGAAGTAAGGGTTTTGATAAACAAATAGTATAATAGTAACTGAGGGGACACAGGAAATTATGTTTGATAAAATGCAATTTAAAGTTTTTCTGGAGGTACATTTCTTCACAAAATTGAGGGCAATGTTATTTTTTTACAGAATTGATTATTTCCTAAATTTGGAATTAGAATACAGTCAGAGAGACTGCTCTCTCATTACAAGAGCAACAAAGACTGCTTTCTAATTTTGAAGAATCTAGAAATATAACATTCTAATCAGGCTAAACAGTAACCACATCATAAGGTGAACTTTATTTGGATTAAAAAAAAAAATAATTTTCAATTTATCTTGGTCTTGAAATGTAGGCTTGTAAACTGTGGAAGTGTTCAAACATTCCAGAAAATGAATGAAATAGATGACATAATGAAAAATAAGGAAAAGGTCAGCTTGGACTAGGACAGATCACAAGACTGTAAAAAACTGTCTTAATATATATTTATGTTAATATTATATATATATATATATATATATATATATATATAATATGTAATGGTAAATTTTAAGCTAGTGATAACAAACAATTCTATATTTAGATAAAATTTTGAAAAGACAGGATAATTCAATATTTATTTTTTTTACTTTGGCTCTGTAGTTGGCATATGACTGTAATTGTAAATGCTTGAGTATCAGTATTGTTCGCTTGACTGGTAAGAAGTTAAACAATATGAAGTGCAATGACCTGAAATGGGGTTAGAGTTCCAGACAACATTTTGCAGCTAATTTCTTCAAATAGGAAATACCACAGACTACACAAATCTGAGGCTCCAGCATTCTACTGCCTGCCCACTGAAGTATGTGTAAACATTGTATGGAATACACTAATGAAATGAAACATCTGTGGGTATAGTTTCTGCCCATGCTTAAGGCAATTTGTTTTGTATCTTGAATCATGGGAGTTTGAGTCCCTCATACTAGTATTAAGTCCCCTTAATATTCTCTTACCTTGCTATTCTTATTATTCATGTAACAGCATAACTTTTTTTTTCAGTTCTGTTTAGGTCTTGCCTCTAAGATGTCTTTCAGACCTGAATTTACATGTTTTTATTACCTGTATTATAATTATAATTATATAATTATGTATCAATAAAATATTTTTATAATTATTGCACGTGTCAATTGTTTTGTTGCTCTGTGTATTTTATTATAAAATATATAAATAAAGATAAATATTTTACCTCTTCATAAACATTATATATGTCTGCTATGGCAGTATGTCCTCATATCTGCATTTTCCCCTTAACATGGAAGCATCTTATTGCCTTTGCTGCCTTCCATTGTAGTGTTTCACCTTCTGTTGTATTCTTTCAAATCCTGGTACCAAGAATACTGAACACAGTATTAAAGAGACGCTGATGGAAATGTCTCATCTTGCAGTGTTTCAGAATAGCACAAAAAATGTTTTTAATAATGTACAGGGAATATGAATTTCACCACATGTGTTGGCCAGCAAATCTAATTCTTGGTATTCTTCTCAGGAGTGGGTTTATGTGCAATTGTCCACTAGAGTGCAGGCTGACACCAACAAACTCATTTTGTTCCTGTCATAAACTGACTTTGAACTCAGGTGTCTTAATGTACATCGTTAGTCCATTAAAGCCCTGCACCTTCTAGCTTCAGCTGTGAGTATATATACTGCTATCAAATTTGATGGATATAGCTTATGAAGCTTATTGACCTAGAGTGGTGATAATGAAGTATTCTGGAACCTGGATAACATTTTATTCTGTCACTATGGTTTTCTTGCTCTGGTGACATCAACTAATTTGTACTGCTTTGTAGGAAATTTCTGTATCCGGCTTTTTAGTCAGAGTCTCTGTTTCCTCATACTGCTCTTACTCTTCTCTGTCACAGTGAATTTCTTTCAGAGACAAAATATTGCTCAATATTGATCCCAGTGTGCTAGCTGATTTCAGGTTCTTGTATTGCAGATCAGCTGAAGCACTGTTCAAAACACTGAAGAATTTTCTAACAGAAAATGCACAAAGAAATGGACCCATGTAATACCTTCCAACAAGAATCCTCTGTTCCCTAATCCTTTAAAAGACCGCTGAAATCAATTTAACAGACTTGGCATAAAAAATATTTTTATTCTAAAATAACTTTTTTTTTGTCCTAACAAAAATAGCCAGTTTTCACAAAGTTCATAAAATTATTTGGATTTTTGGCCTGTTTCTTATTTTTGTCTGTTAAGGACATTCATCTTCTGCAGAAAAATGCTCACCCCGGAGGACATACCTACCAGCAGAGTGATTTGGAGTTCTCCTTCTTAGTATCCCTATAGAACCTATTGAAGTTTTTGTTGAAATAACAGGGAGTTTTTTAGTTTACTTTCCTATAAAGGAGGAATAATGCATATCAGTTCCCTTTTGCTTCCTCAGTTTTGAAAAACTGAAGCACATCTGTTATCTAATTTTTTTATCTCCCTAGGCTGCTGTGAAGGCTGGCTTCAAAAGACAGTTTTTCTTCCGTACTTTGAACCCTAAAAACATTCTGTTGTTTTCTGAGAAATAAGAATTGGATAAATCTTAACTAATGTCTGTCTTTCCTTTTCACAGTCCATAGCCCATCCACTTTTGAATTCCTTAATGATCCCTACTTCAAAAATCACATCCTGCTCTTTGCCTTCTTTACCTAATCATCTCTTTTGTATTGCGCAGAGCTGCTGTGGCTCCACGCTAAAACTCCTCATTTACTATATACTGTCTTTGCCATCTGAGTCAATGTCTTCCTAATGTGAATATGTTTTTATTTATAATGGTTTTAAAGTTGCAATAGCATAAAAAGTATGGATACAAACTGAAAGATAAAAAAATAATCTTAGTAGTAGCAAATGCTCAGCTTGGGCTATTTCAGTCTGAACAAATCATGTTTGTCTGATGTGGACAACTAAAAGCAGAATCTCATAATAGGAAAGTGCCAGGAAATATTGAAAAGGAATCATGCTGTCAACTCTGCTTATGAAATAAATTAGGTTTACTAATGGTTCTATTTCCCCTCATGTCTACAGAGGGAGCACCGAGTTCCTGTTCTTCCAAGTTAGCATGTCAAACATATTTCCTGACAGATCCAGCTCCCTTTTCATTATTGATAAGTTAGAGCAGTGTGGCTGTTAGCTGCTCTTGTGTAATTAGTTCAATGAGGTTAGAAAACATTCAGAATGTAGAAGAGAAGAGAAGTAGTCACATGTAATGATAGCGGCACCTGAGCTCCCTCTGCCCTGATGCCAAGCTAACACTCAGGATGTTACAAAATGAAGGTGTCGTGCCTTGTGTCTCACAGTTCTCTCGGTGTTATGTCCCAGGGACAGAGCAGTTGTCCTCCCACTGAGGAAGGAAAATGCCTTTGATGCTCATTTGGGGAAATTGTGTGTATTGGCAATTTGAAAGGCAAGTAGGTTGAAGGGATTTCATCATGCTGAGGTGAGACACAGGACAAACCCAGAAGGAGTGCAACGGTTCATTTTATTTTTTTAACTTAGTTTAATTAGCCAGTGTACTTGAGAATCCTGAGATGCTGTCTTCCCCCGCCCCAATCCACAGGTTAGCTGAAAGGATAATTCATCTCTTATCACAGAATGGATTTAGCACATTTACTTAAAACCTCCCATGTTTAAAACCTTCCATGATAAATCCCATATAAAGATGCAAGAAAATGATTCTGTATAGCAGCTCTTATATGAAGATTAACACACTGTAAAAATGAAATCTAATGTTACAGTTAAGGTAAATGACAGGAAATTATACATACAAATAGGAAAATTCTCTATAGCTGAAATCTAAAGCTTATCATAAACAAAAAACAGAACTAAGAAGGTTGGACAGAAGTTCCACTGAGGAAAAAAGATAAGTGGAATTTGTATCAAGAGAAGAAAAGATTACTAACAGCAAACTAGTTTGCCCAAATATGAAGGGATACATGTATTCAGTATCATTTGTATGGAAGGGTAAAAATTTCTGTCTTAGAATGTGTCTGATGTAATGATTACAGATAATGTTATTTTCCAGTGGGAGTTTTTGCAAGCTGATGCACTGCAAGAGATCTGGGGACTTGGGGAAAATTCATGGATGTAGTGTGAAAAGCTACTACATCATCAAAGGAAAATCTTGCCAAATCGGAAGGGATGGAAATAGAAAATAATCTTCTTAGATATTAAAAATAGCCTTGAAAAATAATTGGAAGGTAACAGAAGAAATAGAAAGCTGTGAAATATGTAGGCAGCTGCTGAGTCCAGAAGCAGCATGCCAAGAAAGTGAAATTTTATACTTAATTTCTCACTTCTAACTAGAGAATATCTGTGATTGTGACTAGTATGAGTGGGCAAATAAGGTAATTCATGTTTTGGAAGGAATCACTAGGATTGTCAGAAGACTTACAGTCTGAGACTTTGTGTCTCATTTTACTTTCCAAAGGACAACTTAGCAAGATTATCTGTGATTTCCAGTTGTGGATGGAGATAGGAAAAAAGATCACATTCAAGATCTTCCATTTTTCTAGCACCCATCTTTGTCCTGCTGTCCTGGTTTTAGCTGGTATAAAGTTACATTTTTTCTTAGTAGCTGGTATAAAATTACATTTTTTCTTAGTAGCTGGTACAGTGCTGTGTTTTGGATTCGGTATGAAATTCCATATGAGATGGCATAAAAAGCAGAATTTGGATGCAAGGGTGGGTATGAATGGAGAAGGAGTTTCAAAAATAGAGGACTGGTCAGAGACAGATACAAACCTAAGGAAAAAAACAGAGAAAATAACAGCAAATAATACACAGCATACAGAAAGCAAATCTATCTGGAGAATATTCAGACACCAAAGAAAAGATAAGGTGATCAAAGTACTGTAAAGACAATATTTACCTATAAATAGAACCAAAAGTGTGAATAAAACAGGAAAACAATTAAAATTAGGAGATCGCCATACGTCCATAAAATGTGACATGAAAAGTTGTGTACTTTTAAAAATTGATCAGAAGACTGTTTAAAGAGTATAATTTGTATACTTATTTCTGACACCAGACAGCATAAAGTGCAAGAATTCCAGATTTAGAAAATTTTGCAGAATTTTCTCTGGAAGACTAAGAATGTGATACTCAAAAGAGTATCTCACTTGGACAGGAAGAAAACTTAAATCTAGCACCAGACTCCAGTTTTCAAGGAACAGATGCTATAGAAAGTTAGCCTAATAAACAAGCCATCAAAATCTATGAATAGACAAGAGTAAGGATTTCCTATTAGGATATGAAATGCATAGAAATACCTTAATACTGGCTTGACTGATTCTGACAGATACTCACCATGCACAAGCATCTCTGGCATTCAATGCTTATAAATCTGTAAAAAGGTAAGTATCTAAACACAGATTTCAATGTCCTGAATTTTGGCACCTGAGTTTGAAAATACTAAACTTGCAACTTCCATCTGCACCATAATTACCATGATACCATCCTATTTGGTTTTAATCAAAGGCTGGTAATAAGTTGCCTGTCTTACAATCTTTATTAATAAGTACTTCCAAAATTGCATAGTATAAAGAGTTACATGCTAAAGGTAAAATATCCTATAGTAATTCTGACATACTTATGCTCCTTAGAGAAAATGCTACAATATAAAAATCTAACAGTTTATTGCTGTCTGTTAATGGACTGGTTTACTAACAAGCTTCTGCAGCTAACCCTGTTTAGGTCTTCCAGCAAGGGGGTTCCAAAATAGGACTTTGTTCACAGTCCAAAGCCTGGCATTGCAACAAATGTTGTTTGAGCAGTGAGGAAGCCAGAACTTCATATTCTTTATTAGATTATCTGTAGAAATTCAGAACTGCAGCATATACCAGCAGCTGCATTTGTGTTTAATGTGTTCTTCAGACAGTAAGTGAGTATGGATTGAAAAGTTTAACTCAGGTAGAAATTCCTATTTGGAAAAATATTTAGAAGATGAGTCTTGCCTAAAAAATAATGTTCACTAGCCATGAAAATTATTCTCTCCATGAGCAATTACTTCTAAGACAGAGAAGATATAAAGACATACTGTAATATTTGTTTGTCTTTCTCCTCAAACTAGTAATTAGTTCTTGAAAAAATCATTCTATTAGAAAAAAAGAGAACAGCTCGTTAGCAATTTATTTTTATTTTTCCCGTAAGTTTTGTGGTTGATTTCAGGGTGGACTACCAAATTGCATGCTCCATATTCTGCCAAATAGCAAACATTACTCCCTGAGCAACAACTTATACATATGGTAATTTGGGGAGAGATCTTGCTTGCCAGAAAAGTTAGAAGAGTCTGTTGGCAAGCAGCAAGAAAGTGGGGAGGGAGGTCTGTAAACTGCGGGTTCCCCAAACTCGACTTAGTTTGCTTTTATCAAAATTGACAAAAGGTAGATGTGAATGTTACATAAGAAGTAAGCTAAAAATATAAGCAACTTGACAGATGGTTATATATTTAACATGTCTTTCAAACTTGTATCACTTTTCGTTAATAAGAGCATCTAAAGTATTTGTAATCAGTTTAGATTGTTTATTGACATCTATCCTGCAAAGTCATGATAATCCACACTCGAGACCTTGTTAGGAAATGACACACAAACAAAAATAACTCATGAAAGATTACCTGAGATACTTGGAGCTTTTTGACATACATCCTCCTTCTATGGAACAAGAGAGGGACATGCAAGGATGGGACTAGAGTTCAGACATAAATTTAAAAGAAATTTGACCTATTGGAATGCATGTCTGTCTTAACAGGGGCTTTGAGTTAGAGCCCTCTAGTTCTGTCACAGAGATCTGAACAGTTTTGAGGCAGATAAAAGGTGCAAATAAGCTTCTGGATCTCAGAGTTAATGGAGAGGAGGATTCAGACAGCTGATCCAGGGCTGCTGCTTTTGCAAAGCAGGCAACTGCCAGAAAAGTCTTATGGAACCTGCCAGGCAGCATGACTTTGCCCCACACCTGTAGTAAGTCAGGTTACCTATCCTCAGCACAGCCCCGTGTTTAGAACACAGGATCCTGGCCTAAATCATACCTGGTCCAGGTGTACCCTTCTTCCCATGTGTGCTTAAAGAAAGAGGCTGTTATGTCAGGTACAATAGTACATTGACAGAAGAACAGTCATGACTTGGCCACATGAGAGTTTTTCAATATAACTCCTTGAAAAAACCTAGGGGTAATAAAAATGTAGCCAAGTTTCCAGAAGATGTGTCACTTAGCAACATTATAGGAGTCTACTAACTAAAATTCCACCAGAAGTCTTCCTCCTCAGGCCATATATCACTGCTGTATTGTAAGTAGTAGTAGTAGTAGTTAGTTGATGTTACGGTTTATCCTCAGAATCCTAATTATGAAAAATAACAAATTTGGCATTGATAATTATAGAGCTACAATTTTAATTCATACTCAAGAGTGCAGGAACAGATATACAGTAGAGAACTTTTTGTATACTGAATTATGATATTTTTTTCTTCCATATTAATTGAGTGCTCTTTAACGCTCTTCATGATCAACCATAGTCAGGCATTTCATCTTCAGGCTCACGCTTTCCTGAGTGATGCTACTTTCATTAAATTTTTTTCTTGCACTTAAATAGTTCCTTTTCATTCATTAACAAACCGTACATGAACATTTGTTGTCCATATGAGATTATGCCAATAGAAGTCTTGCAAACTGAAATAGCTATATGTTTTCCCACTCCGAGGGCTGGAAAACTTGTCAGTTGAAGTATAACAGGTTGCTTTTGCCAAGTTTTCTGGTTACAACTGAATGTGAATATCTGTGAAATTAAGTAACATTTTAATATTTGATAGTTTGTCAGTTGTCTAAAAAAAATGGTAACTGATATAGCAATCTTAAAACGAAAACATATTAGCAGTATGCTCCTCTGTGTTGATCACTGCAGGATCTCTCTGATTTGGCATAGCTTCAAGAATAACTATGAGCATGGCAGGTTCCTTTGCTCAACCACCTTGGACTCATGTTGGTATAGTAAGGTACCCACTTGTGCAATTTGCTATGCTTATAGTCAGTAAGGGGGAGATAAAAAGACAGCTCCTGAAATAGGACTGCTGTGTACCCAGTTTCCCAAAAATGTCTTGTTTTCCAACCTGAAGCATCTTCCTGGATGAAGAGGAAGATTTTTGACCAGGCTGCAGGAAACCATTCTCTCAGCCATGTCAGTAGACCATACTCAGATCAGTGGTGCAGCTCACAGGCTGTGCGAACCCACGGCTTGTGCCCCCTTGGGGATGCTCCCAAAGGCATGAGTGTTCCTTTTGTCCATCGCCGAGTTCGCTGCCCCTGTCACTGCCTCCAGTGGGAACCGAATTGGTCACGTTCGGCTGGGTTTGGGCAGCCTTCACTTGATGCCTCGCAGCCCCGTGGAGCGAACATGTGTACCTTGCTCCCATTAGAATGCTTCTGCAAAGGCATGCCCTAGTGGCAGCCAGCCAGCCAAGGTAGGCAGCTTCTCTCACAAGGAACACAAACACACCGTACCAACATTTCATATTTATTATCACACCTCTTGTTTTCCACTGTAATGGGTTTTATATATATCTTCAGCAACCTGTGCGCCCTGGGAGATGACCTATCAGCAGCTGGAGGTATTAATAAACCATAACTCAATGTGCACATCAATTTTATATCCAGAGAACAAATAAAAAACCTCCGATTTTTCGACGTTTTAATATGTTAATGTCAAGCTTTCATAAACAGCATTTACCTCGAGAGCGTGGGCAGGGCGAAAACCCGCATGCTTGTGTCAAAGCGTAACATTAGAAGCAACATCTGTCAGAAAATTGAACAGACGTTCAAGAGACTGGCTACTAGCGCCGCGGAGGCTCGCAGCGGCCCGGGGTGCAGCGGGAGCATCCGAAGCCAGGCTCGGCAGCCCCGGCCCGCCCCCGGCCCCGGCCCCGCCCGCCCGCGCCGTGAGAGCGGGCGCCGAGCGGCGGGAGCAGCGCGGCCGCGGACGGGATGAGCGGCCCCCAGCCCGGCCACCGGCCGAACGGGTACGCGAATGCTGGGCTCCCCGAGCGGGAGCCTCCCCAAGCTCTTCCTGCCCCTCATCCCGCGGCTCCCTCTCCCACCGCCACTGTGCTCCCCTCACATGCCGGCTGACTCAACTTTCTGCGGCCGGGCCGGGCCGGGCCGCTCCCGCCCGCGGCTGAAGCCCTGGGTGGTGCGGCCGCGCCGGCCTCTGAGGGCGGGAAGCTGGAATCCTCCGGGACGGGAGGGCGGGAAGCTGGAATCCTCCGGGACGGGAGGGAGGGAAAGGAAAGGTGGAATGCTCCGGGGCAGGACGGAGGGACAGGGAGGGGAGGAAGGTGCGCGCAGCCGGGGGCTCCCCCGGGCAGCGCCGTGCCGGGAGAAACCGGTCCCGCTAGGAAGGTGTTTCCTGAAGCCCCTAAAGGCCCTGTGGTGAGGGCATGGCCTCTTTTACTTGGGTTTCTTAATCGCTGGGATAGGGAAAAAGAGTAGGCAGGGTGTCTTGTGTTCATTATTCCCGGAAATGAGGACCGGCGTGAGTAATATGCAATTAATTAGTCAGAAGTGACTGTAAAAATGGAGTACTTTCAGTGTTCTTGTACTGCTTAATTGAGTCTCGCTATTGATACGCAGTGTTTATCTTTACAGGTTTGATGGGTTATCTCCCAAGAAAATTGTGAATATAATTAATTTGCAATGCACCGAGTATTGTTTTTCTATAAGAAAGATTAAGTTTTTCTCTTTCAAAACCTTCCCTCTCTTGCTACCTCCCGGAATAGGTACTGTCTTAGTCCCTGTATGAGGGGAAGGATGAGAAGCCTCAAGTAAAGGAAATCCCACATTAAGTTAATCTAATAGTGATCATAACATACGAGATTTAAAGACAAAGCTTGTGTTGAAGGTCACTAAGAGCCCCGTATCCTGTATGGCTTTTGAGGAACAAGAGTTTAGCTGAAGATGTTTATTTGTTATTTTTAATACACACTTCATTTTTTAACCTGTAATTTCAATGCCAAGGTATTGATAGTTGGTCTTCAGTAGTATACATGATACTGGGGCATAATACTACTCAAATAGAGTTGTAACGTAATGCACATGACATCAAAGATGAGGAAGTAGAGGAAAAATTTAAAGAGGGAGGTCGATCCAGTCCTCCAATTATACTATATTGTTGTAAAGCTGACTCACAATTGTCATATAAAAAAATTTGAGGTGATAAATTCTGTTTTAGGATTCTCAAAGGGAATTTTTGTTATGGTGGATCATTTTTTAAAGTAGATGAATTACATTTGTTCCTTTTCCAGATGGTGTTACAGCTTACTTGAAGCCTAGATGGATGAAAAAGAAGTGAAAAGGGAGGCAGTGTTCTCTAGTTATAGAATCTTTTTCTCTATTTTCCCTTGAAATAACCTTTACAAAATTTTCTGTAGACTACTAATTATTCTAAAATTTAGGTTTTTCTTTCCTCCATTGTTCTTAGCAGTATTCTTCATGGCTTTCAATTTCTTTTACGTTTGTTCAGAAGTTCTTACGGGTTATCCTAAGGGTAAGCCTTGATTGCCTGTTTTACAGCCAACTATAGTATTTTCTAGAGTAGCTTTCATTCATGCAATTCTAGAACTTGCAAATGAGCATAAAGACGATTATCAGCTGCCCCAAATCCATAAACTAATTTTCATGTGTGTGCTTGACTGCTAGCCAAGGCCTTGGCTTCTGCTCAATCAGAAATTAAGTGGTTTATACCCATTTCACACTCTTGAGTTCTTGTGCACTGAGTTGAGGGAATTATCTTGCCAAACACGGTGATGTTAAGTAGAAGTAATTGAGCAAGGGCTTTGGGGGGTTTTTATGTTCTCTTTGATGTAAGCCTGCTTATTTTTTAGATGTGCTCCTTTCCCTATGAAGTTGGTACTCTGAGGGACCTCCACTTACATACAGTTCTGTATTTATTAGGAAAGTAAATACTAGCTTTTGTTATGTTTTGAATAAGTAGAGTTGCTAGGGAATAATTTAACAAAAGGAGGTCTCACAACCTCTTAGTTCAGAGTAATACTGTCTTTCTGGAGACCTTTTCCCAGAATGTTTTATTCAGTGTAGTTCTTCATTGTGTTTCGTCCCTCTCCAAAGGCATCTCTGTGAATGTCACTTAGCCAGGAATGATCATTTAAAGTCCAATTGTGTTTTATATTCTGCAAATCCCTTTTTTTCAAGATATTTTAAATAATCATATAGCTGAAACGTTTTCTTGATGTTTCAGTTAACCTGTCAAAAGTTCAGTTTGGCAGAGTGGTATGAGGGCATGTCTTTAATCTCTCCTTTCTCTGAGCACTTTTCCTTCTCGGAAGGATACAGCCCGAACCCTTTATTTACAGTGATTCAAGTCAGTTTGGGCATTCTTACAATCACATACTTGATTTGTGTGTTTGCTTTGACAATTGGCAGTTCTGGGCACTATTTGTCAAAGTGTGAGAGAGGTGTGTGGGTTCACATCAACACCGTGTGTTCCTCCCTCCTTACTTTGAGAAGGTAGCCTTAAAGATGATCCTCATTCTTTTGAGGAACACGCCAAAATTGCTTACGTGTAATGAGCCACATACACTCTATTCAAAACCAGCAATTTATCTTTGGTAAATAGCACCTTGTAGGTTTCTAAAGCACAGTTTTATCATGTGCTGGCATTGTTTTCACTTGAACAGTGTAACCTCTTTATGACAAGCTAACTGCAAGCCTCTAATACATTGTTTTAGTTATAAAAAAAAATTATTAACTAAACACTTGCCTTCTAATGTTTGTCTTCTGAAAGTGCTGGTGCTAGTGTTGCTAGGAGATGTCTTGCTGCCTGCAGTTACCTGTGATATATTTTGCTGCATGGCTGTACATCACAAGAAGGGTGTCTTGGTCTTAAGCTGTTGTCTTTGGTAAGAGGAGCCCAAGCAGAAAAGTACTGTGCCCCTTGCATTTTGATAGACTAATCATTATGTTTGAGATGTTCCATTGATTTGGTTTTCAAGTTGTAGCAATGATAGGTGAGAGAGTTTGGGGAAGTTTCTTTCAATTTGATCTTTTGTTTGAAATTTTCAAAGCTTAAATATATGTGTGGAGAGAGAGATGTCTGCCTTTCTTTTCTTTGAGCTGAAAAGCACAGAAATTCCCCTGTTGTGCCTTACACGGTTAGAGCAGGCTTTCACCCATAAGCGGGGAAGAAAAAATGATCACCCTGTTTTCCTTCCTCCTTCCCCCAAAAATACCCTTCAGGGCAGGGAAAAAAGCAACCTTTTGTGGCACTTTCATATATTCTATTTAAAGGAAAAGTTCTTGAGCCCATCTCCTGTCAGTTTGCAGAAGGCTTTCATAAGACATAATCTCAAGAGAAAATTAGCAGGAAACTCTTGGAATGGCCTCAGATCTTTGGTGGTAAATGTTGTAACAAGAGGTAAACTTATGGTGATAACTGTATGGTCAGAAATTAATGCCTGCAGAGGAAGTTACCAAATAGGAAGCTACAGAGCACTTGTCGTAGGCAGAAGTACAAAATAACTTAGATTAGAGGCTGGCAGTTATCACAGTCATCATAAAAAAGATTATGTTGTTTGGGTGAGAAGAATGGCAGTACATGATACGCCTGAACCTTAGAAATATACAAGGTGTTATCTATAAAGGATAAATTGCTCTGTCTTTGAATTGCTCAGTGCTCTGAATATCTCAGCCTTCTTATCTAAAAATGAAATATGCAACCTTGCTTGGATGCCTTTTCCTTGAAAGGAAATGTTGCATGTATAAGTTCCTGGAAAGCACTTAACACTGATGGTTTTACTATCAAAATATTAGTGAATGTGTGGTCTTTACCACATTCTGATTCTGGTTACTTTAAACTTTAAAAAGTGCACATTAAAATAATACAATTTATAGTAACTCTAGGTCTGTGATTTGCTGATAGCTGTTTTTTTCTATACAATATAGTTTCAGCAGTGAAGCATCCTGCAAAAAAAGAGAGGATTATTTGGAGTGGCCTGAATATTTTATGGCAGTAGCTTTTCTGTCAGCACAAAGAAGCAAAGATCCAAGCTCTCAGGTAAGAAGGCAACATAAAATAATAAAATAACCTAATCTGTATTGCTTATCGTATCAGATGTACTCATAACAGTTTCAGGGATTTCTTAATAAAAGTTATTTCACTGTATAGGTATTCAGTTTTTAACGTAGTCAGCACCTTCTGTTACAAAAATTCTCTTACTGGGCTTGACCTCATATGTATAATTCTGTGTACCTTTGTAGCTTGGAGTTTTACAAATCTTCTTTTCATCTGGAAGTTAAAATAACACATGCGTTTTGTCTCCTTTTTCCTGTAAATATGGTCACTTTTAGAGGAGGATAAAACTGCTGGAAGTTTTAGGTTGTAAAGTGTTGTGTCTTAAAAAGTTACAAGTTTCTTTTCCTCACCTGTAAGAGTGTTTGTTATTGGGTTGACTGGAGCTTTCTTCTAGTTTGTTCCTCCCTCAGGATCCTCTGTTCCCTATGCTTCACTGTCTGTTCCCATTTTTCACATGTTTCATGTGCCTCTGTTCAGTAGTGTTCAATATTGATTTCAGGCGATTGATACAGCTCCTGAAACATGCTATTCTGCAGAACCCAATCATCCTGTTAGACTTCCTTTGTGTGAGAAAAATCGGGAAGGAAATTCCAGAAAAACAGTCTGTTCACTTCCTTCTGTACATCAGGGCACTTAGCTCTCTGAAGGTTATTCACTTGGAGCTAAAGTTTTGTTACCCAAGGGCTGATTGATAAACACCGTGTGTGAATTGAAATTAGTACTATTGCAATTTCAACAAATAATATGGGCAGAAAACATAAAAAATGGGACACATCATCATTCTTTAATAAGAGTCCCTTTGTAGACTTGAGTTGAAGCAATGAAGGGCAGGAGTTAAAAGATTTGGAATTTTAGAGCATGTTTGCAACAAGCCACAAAGGCTTGTGAGGCCTGCATAAGCCAACACTCGCACTCCTGTTACATCTTCCAGAACTTTTCTTTTGTTCATGTTGCTCATACTGCTGCTGGGAAAGCTAGTTTTGGGAGCTGAACTTACAGGTTTACTAGGGTTCATTCAGCGCTGTTTCTGCTCCCTTGTCCTGGTTTAGGGCAGATTTGGGAGGAAACCTCTGAATGGAGGTCACTCTAGGAAACAGATTCAAGCAGTCCCTTCCCTAACTGGTTCAGGAAAATATTTCCTCGGAGAGAAGTGGAAAAAAAGCTGTTTATTTAACAGGCAAAGCACTTTTCAGCACAAAAATGAACAATACTAAACAGCAAAACTTCTTGCTGCTCAGAAGAGATGACAAATCCAGCAGAATCCCTTCTGTGGGTTGCAGCCTGGCTCACTCAGGCTGTTCTCAGTCCCTCCAGAGCTGAGAAATGCCATGGCCCAGCCCAGACCTGCTGGGACACAGGTGTGAGCTCCTGGTGCTCCTCCGGGTTTTCAGTCCAGAGCAGGTTCAAACAATTCCAAGACAAAGGAGAAAAACCACAGTCCAGGGAGCTTCTCTGCCTCAGCTAGCCAGAAAACCAACCAAAAGCAAAGGAGAGCTCTCTCCTGCTTTCCACTGCAGACAGCACAGTCTGTGTGGAGGATGTGAGGGAGCAAGTGTAGTCTCTGATGACAAACTCTGCACCTCTTCTCTCCCCCTTCACTGCTGGAACCACTCTTAAAGCTTCAGAACTCAATATCCAGCACAGACAACTGGGGATATGAGCATCATAAAGTCATCCCAGGACATCCCTGAACTAGGCTCATTTCATAAGCAGACAAGGAACAGTGCTGGCAGGCTGGGATGGAAGCAGCATGACCAAAGGGGTAGCAGAGTTACATCTAGGTACAGTTGTAACCCTGCTCATTAGATGGTGTAACTTATATATTAAGTGAAACTTGTATGTGTTAAATGAAAATTGTAGGACTGACTAATCATGTCTCATCTTTATTGTTGACACATGGTTTTGTATGCTGTTGATACTATATAAGTGTGATTTTATTTAGGTTGGTGCCTGCATTGTAAATTCAGAAAACAAGATCGTTGGAATTGGCTACAATGGGATGCCTAATGGTTGCAGTGATGATGTACTGCCCTGGACAAGAACAGGAGCAAATAGGCTAGACACAAAATATCCTTACGGTAAGGCTTCTTGCATTTGACAGGTTATACTTGTGATGTCTGTATCTGTGGAAGTTCAGCTGGTAAAGTATTGATCAGTTTTTCTTCCACTCACTTGATATTGTTAATGTGTCCATATGTGGTACTCCAGGATAAAAATTACAGTCTTTTTGAAGTACTGACTTTCTGGTGAAGTAGGTTCTTAAATATTTGCCATTTTGGATTGGGTAGTGAAAGCCTGTAAATATGAAGCAGCTCATTAGCACACAGTTGCAGTGTATGCAGATGATTGCTACTTCTGTGTGTTTGTCTCCACAGAAATTACAGAGTGTGTATGTGCAAAACAAGTAATTGGGTCTAAAACACAGTTATTAAAATTATAATTGGTTGTGGGAAATTTCCATTTCAGGTGTTGATGGCATAGGTTATATATACTATGAAGAAGCTGAATCTTTGTCTTGAAGTCTGTGTGCCGTGGATCTACCCTTTATGGGTGAGGTGACACTCACTATTAATTTCAGCTTCTGCTTTGATTCCCATTTACCAAATGGACAAAAGGAATGAAAAGCAAGGATGGTTTCATGGGAAATGTGTTTGAGTGCTGCTTTG
This sequence comes from Cinclus cinclus, assembly GCF_963662255.1. Taxonomy (NCBI): domain Eukaryota; kingdom Metazoa; phylum Chordata; class Aves; order Passeriformes; family Cinclidae; genus Cinclus; species Cinclus cinclus. The sequence goes on from NC_085050.1 coordinate 32,634,554, forward strand.
GATCTTGCCGTTGTCTTTGTAGTAGGCATAGATTGACCTTCTGTAAGTGTTATTTAAAGGGCCCTCTGTGAAATTTGGTGGGCCTATCAGCAGGGTGACTCTTCTGAATCAGGTGTGGTTTGCAGGAACCAAGGAGGCTGGGCTGCCTCAGGCTTCATGCCACGAGTGCTGTCTGCCACGTGTGGAAATGGGGTTGGGAGCTGCCTTTTGGCCTGCAATGGCTCATGTGGGGAAGAAACCTTGGTTAGGACTGGTAAGAGGCCATACAGTCCCCATGCTTCCTTAAGTCCCCCCTCATCTTTCTGTACCCACTCCAGCTCCTGCTGAACATCTGTGTGTGACACCAAAGCAGCAGAAGCCACAGGCACAGAAAAAACAGGAGTTTCTTCATCCTGTGCTGCATCTCAACCTGTCCTGAGCTCAGGAATGGCAGGGCAGAGAAGCACAAAAGAGAGAACCAGAGTCTTGGAAAATTTTCCTTCTCCCTGCATGAGTGAGGGAAAGTCAGCACGAGAGTTCAGCTTTTGCAGAGAAATAGTGACTCTTTTCCAGTGACCAATACTTATCTCTGCCTACTAATTCTGTTTCTTACTTGTAACTTAACAATTGGTGTGATAGAGAAATTAAACTTGCATGAGTTTTGGCATAGCCTGAGTTCGCTCAGAGCTTTTTCTAAAAAACATTTTCTAGTTTTCTGTAGCATTGAGTGAAAGATGATATGCAGTAGCAACCACATAATTCATCAGTTTGATATTTTTGACTTCTTAAAACCCTAGTACTTTGTCATTGTTCACTTCACCAATTTATTATAAAACCTCTAATGTTAACTCTCAAAGCTGGAGACCATTCCATATTATTTTTTGTAATGTGTATTCCCAATATAGGTCCAAATTTGAAGTCTGCTCCTGCCAAATCTGAAGTCTGCTTTGAACCACTGGTTTTACATATAGTGCTGTGACCATAATGGTACAACTTAGTATGACTGCTCTTTATTTATAGGGTGAGGAAACAAGTGTTAACCCATTGATTAAGTATAAAGCACTGAAAAAGAATATTGATTTTGGTTGAATGTTTATGCTGCTGTAAGGTCTCAGTTCTGAGCTAAAATCAGTGTGGGTGGTCTCTGTCATCCGAGCATGTTCCAGGCATTCAAATCTAAGCTGACCAGTTTGAACTAGAAGTACTGTGAGGAGTCTTTGTACAAGAGGATGCGAGAATTTTTTTTTCTTTTTGTTAACTCTGACTGCAGAAGATGTGGAGCATGTGGCATAGAAAATGAGCTAACTAGTAACAGCTTGGAGTGCAGAATTGATTTCCAGGAGTTGGTCTAACTACTGTCCTTCCCCCCCATTACCTTAGTCTTCACCTCATTAAAAAAATCACAACTTTGTAACACAAAGTGTCTACTGTGATGAATAAACAACCTATTTTGTAATTCACAGATCATTTAAACTCTAGCAATTTCTTATTAATCTTGATAGCACAGTTGACAGACCAGACAAGTGTGTGTGTGTATATATATATGTGTATATATATATACACATATAAATCTTCTGCTTAAAAAAATTCTGGTAGATGCAGAGACACACAGAATTGCTGCTAAAATCTCATTAAACTGTCATTTTTCCTTTCTCCTTTTGCTAATCATCACAAGCTTTTGTGTAAATTGAACTTTTTATCCTTGCATTTTCCTGACTGGCTTGTTCAGAGACAGTACAATCTTACTGTGTGCTCCATTAGGTAATCATGGGAATGATGACACTTTCATCACTGCAATGTAGCTTATTAGATGAAGCTGATGGTAATTGTGCATGTACCACCACACTAAGGTGGAAGAGGTCTTCTGGAGCTACTTCATGCATCTCCAGTGCTACAGACAAGGTTTGGGGTTGGATCTGAGTGCTGACCACCTGGTCTTGGGTACTCTTGTGGGTTAGCCATAAATGCTTAGCTCACTTCCCGTGTTTTGCACTGCTCTGACTAGCTTTCTCCAGAGCAATGCTTCAGTATTGCTCTTCCAACGGTGCTCCTGAGGGCCGGGTGGAAAAAAGACTGCAAGAAAAGTCAATCAGGTATAGGCTTATAATGCAAATCCTGCTGAGATAGTATGCTTAGCCCTCCTCCTTCCCTCTGGCAGATATGCAACACGTACTCTGTTTCATGCTCTGAAAATCCCTCTCTGGTGGGCTACATGAAAGTCTTCTCTCTTCTTTATGCACTTTGAACTGAGACATACAAAATTACTGTGTGTTGTTGTGGGACTTGGTAGAGCTTGAGGAAACCCAGGGCCGAGGGCAGTGTGTTGCTGATGGAGCCCTAAGATGAGCACGAGCCAGGCTGTGCCAGTTGGCCTCAGGGCCAGGGGTCAGTCCCTGGCCCTGTCTGTGTTTAGCAGCACTGACATAGTAGGGGATTGGACACAGAGGCAATCTTTGCATAATGGTGTTCAGTGATCCTATAACAAATTTATTGAGCTACAGAAGAAAACTGATGGATGCATTGACCCTACAGCTCTCATCAGATTCACTGTTTCATGGCTAAATCTTCCAATTTCCACCCTAAATTAATCTGTGGTTCGTTTGTAGGTTCTTGTGTGTGCCAGCAATGTTGTTTTAGCTTTTCTTATTCACTGTGGTTAACCCTCCCCCCTTCCCTGTGCACTTATTAACAGTTACCTTTTTAACTTCTGTTGTGAGGTTAAACAAGTCCTATCACACTCGAATTTTGCTGTATCTTGAAACCTGTTGGTTTGAAATTCACCACTGTTGTGGTTATATATGTCTGCTGCAGTGTACTGTTTGTATCTATCTCACACCCTCAAGAGTGGATTCTGGTTAGCTCACTGTTAGGGGCAGTGTTGTGCTTGATTAAGAAATCCAGGTGTAACCTGAGCTGCTATGGGGAGAAGGCATCAAAATGTGTTAGTGTTCACCTTTCCTTAGAGGATACAAACATTTGCAAGGGATTTGGATATTACAGGAATAGTGATGTGGATCACCTGTACTGATACTGTGCATTCCTTATGAGACTGTTGTAGTGGATAAAGGCTCTTGCTTCTAGTTGTGGTGTATATTTGAACAGTATAACCTTGTTATATCAGAAAGCACAGTGTGTTTTGCAGAGTGCCATTTTTTGCAGCACAAAATCAGGATTTCGTCTTTATGTTGGAACTGGCTCCAGGCTGCCAGTTAGTGACAGCAGCAGGGATGTATCTGTGCACATGATAGAAATGGAAGGCCAATTCCACTAAGATGTTATTATTAAACATTTACTAAGATGTTTTTAAAAGCTCTTACTGAAGCATTGTGTTCAGTACTGTGTGCAAAGGCTTCTTAATAATTAGGCAAAATTCTGTCTTTCAGAGTCAAAAGTGTGCCCTCTGTTTCTGTTAGATGAATCCGAGGCTTTGTTGATGCTCAGTTTCCTCTCACCAGTCATTTAAAATACTACATTTTTCTCCTATTAATGCAGACCTTCCCACTAAATCTAGTTGCTGTGCTCCTGTTATGCCCAATGTCTCAATTCTAATCTAAGAACATCCATTTGACAACCAGTCTCTAATTAAGGGTTTTTAAATTAAAATAACTGGCAAATTTTAAAACCTCTGAGCAATATAGTAAATATTGAGAAAGTATGCTTACAAATATTTATACAGGTTCAAATATGATAAAATATGTGCTGTGGCAAAAAGTATGCTCTAACTGAACAGTACCTGCTGTGTAAAATGAAACAGTTATCAACATTTCCTTGTGTTAGGATTATGAGGTTTTTGTCAATTTTTCAGAGAAATGAGCACTCAACATTATTCAGGCCAATGTTAGTTTTATAGAAGCTGTTATTTTGACAGCACAAAATTTGATAAGGCACTCTGAAGAAGTGTGATGCTCTCTCTCCAACTGGCAGTGCAAAGGTGAGGCTTCAGCTGGGAAGAGGATCTATATGAGATGGTCTCCACTTATAGCCACTCACTCTTGTCCTGCATGGATTTTTGCCCAATTCTGATGTCATACATCAAATCTGTAGAAAATTTGAAGATTTAGAAACAACAATCCTTCTTTTACTTGCCTGCTAGGAAGCACCTCTGTGTTCTGCTAGGAGTAGAACCAGCTTGAAGCGGGATGGGAAAAACTGTGAAATAGGGTGGGTTAGCTAATGCTGCTTAGGTTTTGAGAGGGGCTTCTCTGGTGTGACCCAGCAAGTTTTGTGATGTTCATAAATAGGCTGAGTGGTTCCCATCTTCACTTCCTGGTTCTCGTTGTTCATGGTAGAAAGCAATGAGGCTGGGGTTCTGTTTTTCTTACTGCAGTCTGAAGAGGCTAGGACTCCCAGCAGATCTGCTGCTGTTATCCTTGCCTCTGTGCCCTGACCACAGCAGCTGCTCTTTTCCAGCTCGTACAGAGAGAGAGAGAGACAGAGAGAGAGAGAGAACAGCAGGAAAGGTGAGGGCAGTGCCAACCCAGCATCACTGTCCTGCCTGCCCTTAATGAAGTGACCAGCAACCATCCCTAGGCTTTCAAAAAGGTTGAAAAAAGTAGATGTCATTCTACAAATTCCAGATCATCAACCACTGCCCCCAGTGGTTGTCACTCCAGACTCCATTCCTTACGTTAATGTTTTGATACCCTCTGGAATTCTTGCTGTGTTCAGTGTCAGAGTTCTAGCTAGTAAAGAATAACAAAATTCTTAGTCTGGCTCAATTAGTAATTAATAGCACTAAAAAAAGTCATTCTCCCTAGCCCCTCTTCTGATTGCTTCTTTAAAGAGTCTTTAAAGTTATGGTGGTCCCTGGCATGCTCTTCATCAAGTATGTAAGCCTTTAAACAGTATTAAACACTTTGACTAGTCTTGTGGTTCTTATAAAATTGCTAGTCAGAACATGTTTAGAATGTGGGAAGAGTACTTCTGACTCTGCAACCCAGTGGGAACGTGCTCATGTGAAGTGTTCAAACCTGAAAAGTTACCATTTATAGGGTAAGCAGGGGTCTCTTATTTACAGGTGAGCTTAAGGATGAGTACTACCTCAGCTACACAACACAAACCAACATGCAATGAGAAGAGATAGAAACCCTAGCAATTAACACTACCAATAATGAAGCAGTCATTCATTGGCTTTTTTTCCTTTTTTTTCCCCCTCTCATGAACGTAGTAGCAGGTGGTGGGAATGTCAGAGCACATACTTAACTTCTTGTTGCATGGTTATTTCTTCTGCTAATGAAGCCTTTTGAGAATACTTTTCATGCTACTTTTCCAGAATGGAAACCAATGTTGTGGACTTGATATTATGTTGGCTATCAGTGAATATTTAAAAAAAACAACCTAAGCTCTGGAGCCCCTCATAGGGTATTGTAAAAATTTAGTTTTAATAGTCTGCTTAAAGATACAGTTTTCAGAGTTCTGAATACTGTGCAGCTGTGAAAGGTTATTTTAAGTTAGCTTCTTACTATCTCAGAGAGGACAATTTGTAACTATTAGCAGGAGCTCTTAATAGTTGAGCTTCATAACACCCCAAATGTAAACTAGTTTGTCATTAACAAGAGGGATTTTGGACTTCTGGTTTGTTTTCTGTCTCTCAAAAAGTTGGGCAAGTCTATTAGAAAAATCTGGGGGTAATAGACCTATCTTACCTGGTCAATGCCTATTTGGCAGAGAGAGGTGAATATGAAAAAGAGGGAATTAAGAGTGATGGGACAAAGCTTAAAAATACTTGTCTGATGCCAGCACCTTCTTAAGAACCATCTGGCATAATATCCCTTTATAGGGATATGTGTAGGGAGATGTATGAAAGAAAGACATGTAATGATAGTTCCCCAGAATATACTTTCAAATCACAGCAACTGAGACAAAATGGTTTGGTATTTAATAGCCCAATAGACTATAAAAAGGAACACTGGTTAGAAAATTATGACTTCTGGAATCAGTGCAAGGTTCTGGTCCTTACTAGTTTCTGCAGTAAGTTCAGTAAGAAATACTTGGTTAGAGGCATGAAAAATGTCCCTCATTTTCTATTTGAAATGAAAATTTGCTGGGTTTGTTGTAGACTTAAGTATTTTTGTCTTGGAATGATTAGTCTGCTTCTTATTGTCTCTGTGTCTTCCATCCACCTGGGATAGTTGTAATTTTTCTTAACCTCAGGTTGTGTGAAGATGGTCAGTAGGCAAAATTTATGGTTTTCCCTTGCTCCAGATAATTATCTTCTTTAAGTTATTCTTGGCCTGATCTTGTTTTCGCTTGGAAAGAGGTTTGTTGCTGAAAGTTTGTAGAAGTCTTATTAGTGCAGGATGGAAACTTGCTGCAGTACTAATAATGAAACTTGTCTGGTTTTACGGCTGAAGATTTCTGATTTCTAGTGAAGGAAAAATATTTACTGAAGGAATTAGTTTTGTTTAATTTTTAGTTTTGGGAGCCTTTGAAAAGATCCTTCTTTCTGGAGGCCTTCCATATGTTAAACTGCTGCCTAGAAAATAAATATATTGTTCAAAGAAGCTTAAAAGTGATGTTTCTGTCCTGTTGACATAACCCCTACTTCCAGCTTTGGAAATTATGTCACTCTTTTACTCAATCCTCCATTGCCCCAGAAAAATAATTCTCTGATTATTCATTGTAAAGGCTTTATAAGATTGGTGCAACTTATATATATATATATATATATATATATATATATATATATATATATATATATTTAAGTAGAGAATATACTTGGAGTTCATATTTTCTGGATTTTCTAAATGTGTAGGTTCATATAACTGCATCTCTCATACACTTAATGGCATATATTTAAAATATAGTGTGACCCAATAACAGTAGCAATAGAAACAGTAAAAATAGTGAAAGAATCCTTAATGTGATGGTTCTTGGCTCTTGGTTGGTTTTTTTCTTTTTCAGTTTCCTATTTTTGTGTTGGTTTCTGGCTTTACTGGTTATGAGAAGGTATGTGGACTGTATAACATGGGAGTGGTAGAAGCCAATACTGAGCTTTCTTTCGCAAGTGTTTGGTCTTCTGTGACTTGTCTGCATGGGAAAGTTTGTGTGCTGTAAGTTAGGCTGTAAATTTGTAGTGTGTTAGCTGTTGTATAGAAAATTCCATGTAGACATTTAGTGCATATGGAAAACATTTCCATTCAGCAATGATTCCTGCCTGTTGAAGGTACTGCACTCATTTGTGTGGTGAGATCATTCACGCACAGGTCAGCATATAGCACCAAGTTTACCATGAAGTTGTGCTGTGAAACTTGGTCTGTTTTAATTTTCACATGGGCACAAGGGAGAATAAAGCTACTTTAAAAAAAAACCTGTTCTTCAAAACAAGCAGTGGAAAACCTCTTAATGTCTGCACATGCAGGTCTCTAAATGATCTCAAACCCCCACCACACTTCAGCATCTGTTTAAGAAGTCAGGGCAGCAGGCAGTTTCTTAGCAGGTAGGTATATAAATTATGCAACTTGCTGTTATTCCTAGGAGTAAACAGGAAGTTCTCGCAGAGATCCTAATGTTTTTTTTCAGAGCTTGATTGTGGATGACACAGAAACTGCACTCTCCTCAGCTGTGTTGGTAACACATTAGATAATCTGCTCATGTGTATCTTATAAACACTGAAACCCTAAGGTGCTGTCTGTCCAGAAAGAGTTATTGTGTTATGGTGGAATAAGGCAGGATGGTCCATTGCTACCTGGCCTATCTCAAATCCATGGAAAAATGTAGGACTTTGTTTTCCTGCTTATGAAATCTGGCACCTTTTAATGAGCAGTAAAGTCACTCTAATATTAAAGCTGGTTGTTTTTATGGCCAAGTGTGTCTTGTGTATTCTGGGGGTGGGAGAAACCTGCAGCAGTGCTGAGCCATTCTGAGGCCTGGAGGACAGAGCTGCTGGGTTTTACTTGGCGATTCTGCTGCCTTTAAGAGCGCACAGCGCACTCCTACAGCCCTGAGACTGTTCCTATCTGTGCATGTAAACACATAAATGAGCTGTTTTATACTGGCAGTTAGATGCTCCAGAGAGTTGTGAAGCTGTGAGATATTGCTTCACTAAGGATGGTTGCAATGGCTTGGCCCACAGCCTAAGGCTTTGTTGCCTGCAATAGGTGTTAGCAAATGGCAGTGCTAATGCACTTAATGATATCATTACTAATCGGCAGCCTGGTCAGAGCAATTGACCTTCATTGATCTTGGTATTTCTGCTTTTATTTCTTTCTCTGCCCTTTATGATAATCTGTGCAAGCTATTTGCCTTTGAAAATATGTAAGCAGCTATATTGTGACACTTTGATTTTAGTTTGACCGATTTATTTTCATGATCAGTATTATGAATTGTTTCTTCTCTTGTTTAATCAGTGTGCCATGCCGAATTGAATGCCATCATGAACAAAAACTCAGCTGATGTGAAAGGCTGCAGCATGTATGTTGCCTTATTTCCGTGTAATGAATGTGCAAAGCTCATCATCCAGGCAGGTAAGCAGTAGTGCCAGCTTGCTTTTTCAGGGTTGCAGTGCTGCCTGCTCATTGGTATCTTCTAATAGATGTATTTGATGTTAAATTTCTGATGTTAGATCTAAATTAATTGCACTGTCAACCTCATAAGATGCTACTTGTGGGGATTTTTTGCATCTGAATGGTGCCAAATTTTTCCAGTGCTAATTGCATCTACTGTGATTCTAAACGTGCTTCTAATTTAGGTTTGTAACTTCTTAGACCAGGAGCTGCCAAAGAACAACACAGGCTTTGCATATAATTACTGTCAATTTTACTGTGCTCTGGCACATTGAATAGAGTAGGGCAGAAAGAAATAAACTTCTGCATGACAAAAGGTCTGTTGGGAGTATATACATGAAATTTTAATTTGAATGTGATGCATGGTAGATATCTGAAAATTTTAAAATATCTTTGCTCATAAATGTCATAAGATTTCTATGATCCTACTTTAATTATGTCTTTCATTACAATTATAAATCTGTGCCACTGCAGCAAGGGTGCTGGCCTAAATGTGTCTCCTTTTTTGAGATTAGACAGTATCTGCAGAAGGCTTCAGTTCTGTAAAAACCTCTGCTTCAAGTAGCATGTATTTTGCTCACTGAGTGAACGTGCAGTCCCAGCATGGATTGGTGTTCTGGGGAGTGTCTCTCACTAGTAATGGCCACAGGAATATAAGAAGAAAGCAGCAAACAGAATGCTTCTTTATTTTGGTTCAGTACGGTTTGAAATCAAGAGGGATGAAGAGAGAAAGATGATGGTATTCTGTATTTGTCCGTCATACAATTCTCTTACTTATAGAACCAAAATCAAATGGTCTTCAAGGTAGATTGGCTGCTTATTCTCAGTGTAGTCACTCATCCTTTTCCTTATGCACTTAGGTCAGCACTAAATTGCAATTTATTGATATTCATGCTGACTGGCAAACTCGGAAGATGTTGATCAGCTGTGAAATGCTTGTGACTTCTCTTTTGAAGCCTTTGTATTTCTCCCCTGCCTAAGTGATTTAGGCAAAGATCGTTCAGCAATTCTACACAGCATACATTTGTGAGTAGAGGTGTACCAAGAAGTTGTAGAGCATGTGGATGAATGCTGCCTCTTCTGATTTTGTGCACCAAACATTACTATTTTTTTCAGTGTAATTCTAACCTTTTTTTCTATGTGACTTCTTTAGGCATAAAGGAAGTTATTTTCATGTCCGACAAGTATCATGACACTACAGAAATGACAGCTGCACGGCGGATGTTTGATTTGGCAGGTATTATATATAGGTGAGAGTACTAACTTTATTTTTACTCTGGAATGGAAGAAAAGGGGTTTGTGAAAGAGACCAACTTTAGGACAAATGTTTTCTTTCTTTCAGTCATGTAGCATTTTTTTCCTCTGTTGTGTTTGTATATGGCTTACTCTGTAGGACTGGGTTGACGGACTGTTACACCATTCTTTTGTCTTGTGTATGGTTAAAGTTCAATTTTCAAACGTTTGTATGAGAAAATGATCCATTACTCATTTTTTTGTTCCGGGAATGCAAGTGAAATTGCCAAGGGGGTGGTTATTCATTATATTGTCCTTGGGAGAATCTTCCTTGACCTTCCTTTGAGCAGGAGGTAGGGCTAGATGATCTCCTGAAGTCCCTTGCAGCCTGAATTATCCTGTGAACTATCCATATGAGTTGGACTGAAACAACCGATTTTTCTGTTTGTTTGTTTGTTCTTGCTGTGGGTTACTCCATCCTTATTGAAACTTCAGTTCTGTTTGTTGCATTAAATTTGGGAAGGTGTCAAACAAGCCGCCCATAATTAATTCTTGGTACTTATAGCTGTTAATCTTCTTTGGTCAGCTTTTAGGTGAGAAAAGGGTCAAACTTGGAATATTTGCCTTGTAGTAATGATAATCTGAAATATGTTTCAAGAGTGGGGTTTTTAAAGACCTGACAGAGATACCTAAAGACAATCTGTTCAACAGTGAGTTTGATAGGAATAACATGCTGTGGGTGAGACTAATTATGTAGTCAGGGAGGCTTTGCAACTCTAAAAAGTTTTATAGTATTAATACAAAGACTTTGAAAAATTTGCAAACATAACAATTCTGGCAGATAAAATTTTAGGATGAAAGGTACCTACTGGGGTAAGAAACATCCTTGGAAAAGCACAGCAGTACTTGGAAATTCAGTTTTAGTCCTTCAGTGTATTTCCTGTCTACTAAGACTGTTTGACTAAGAAGCATAAATCATTCTCTTGCAAGTCAAATCTTGTAACTTCTCCAGGGTGAGAAATGTTTCTTGCATTTCAGATTACTACTCGGAACAAAGCATTCAGAGTTTCTGTGGTCAGCAGCATGTGCTTTGCTGCATTGACTGTTAGTTATCCTTGTATCGATTGCTGAGGGTGTAGGTGGTACTTAATGAATCTCTTGAACTGAACTGCAGAGCTTAATTAGGCACTAAATCCACACTATTTGCATAATCTTTTGTTTACTGGTAGAGTAGAAAATATATGCTCAGTCCCTGTATACCTTCCTTGCTAATTGCTGTAGCAGATGCTGTAATGATAATAAAAGGAAACATTTTTTGGCAGTATTAATTTTAGAGTTCTAGAGTTACAATTTTTAAATTATTCCCTCTTAACTAGTTTGGGTTTTACTGAGCGTGGCATAATGTGATCTATTCCCCTTCCACAAAAAATATTTTATTATGCTGACACAAAGCTTGAAAGTGTTTTTCTAAAACTTGGCAGGAAGATATTGTTCAAATATCAATATTATAAAAATGTATTCCAAATATCTTTTTTATACGCATACATATACAGAAGATTTAAATATATTTCCGGATACCTATATCTGTATCTAGATTTTTAATATATATCTTAAAAGTATTTGAAATATATATATGAACAAAAATCACAGACCTGGTAACATGATGCCACCACCTGCAGCTGAGCTGGTAAAAGTCCTTTGACTCCTGGGTAATTTATAAATTCCAATAGTTGAAGAATATACAGGGTAACCCACCCCATGTGTCTTTTTGTCTTAGTTTTCTTGTCCAGGTTTCTCTCAGTGTGGTGCACTATAATTGGCTCCCACAGAGAAGAAAACTATGAGAATCCAAGGATGTGGTTTTTTCTGCAAAAATTTAGCTGGAACTAAAGCAAGCAAAATGTTTTAACTACTCACTAACTAATATCTGTATTTTCCTTTTTTTTTTTTTTAAGGGAATTCAAGCCAAAGTGTAACAAGATCATCATCGACTTTGATTCAATTAACAGCAGACCAAGTCAAAAGCTTCAGTGAATTATGTCTCATTAAATCTTTAGAAGAGTGTGATTATCCTTTTCTAAAAAGCTGCTAATGCCTTTCATCTTGAAGTTACTTGCAACTTTTTAATGGTTTCTGTAGCTAAAGTAGAATTATAAGAAATCCAAGGCATAAAAATGTCCCTCTCACTTCATCTTGTCTTGTGGAATCTAAATCTACTTAAATTTTTTTTATGCCTTTATCAAAACTGCTTAAAAAGTGGAGACAAGTAGGTGAAACAATATAAGTAAAGAAAACTGTTCTGCTTCTTCCTGTATTCATCACCACATGCTCCGATGGGCTGTCAGCATAGATTTAGGCTCAGATTAACAGTAGTACTTGTAGCCAGTGGTGGAATATGCTAATAGATGTTGATCTCTTTGATGGATGTGTGGATCTGAACAGTTGATCCTAATAAAGAACAAAAAATGTTATCCATGCAAATGCTAATCTTCTATCTAGCATAACACTAATATTTAAAAGGTTTTACAGCTTTAGGAATGTGTGGCATTCTGCTTGTTACCCAACAAATGAAATGCTGATTTTTCTTTTAATTGCTCTATGACATTGCCATACTTGGGGGAGCTTTGAGAGAGGAAGCTGTTCTGAGAATTGTCCATGCCTGAGTGAGCTTTACAGGTGCTTTCAAATCCTTGTTTTCCCCAAGACTCCAGAATTGAAGAGGCTTTAGGGAGTAAATAATTTGGCACTTTATGTCTGGGACTTTTACACTGAGTGTGTTTTCATGTGTAAAAGAAAATAATTCTATTGGTCTAAGCTGTTTGTAGATAATCCAACATAGCTCAGTCTTAAACTCCACCTGTAAGGTAACCAAATCATTTTTTGGTCCTTTGAGAGAAATTGGAGATATTCAACCTATATCCATATCTGTGCCAAAAGATGTACTTAGCGTAAGCTTGTTTCCCAGTGCTGACATAGTACCTCCATTTTCATAAATGTTGCCTAAAATAATATCCTTTTTAATTTTATCTTGAGATCTGGGAGTAGATTTGAGGTCCTTTTCTCTAATTTGATTTTTAAGAGCTAAATATGCCTAATGGCTTTATTTAGATAACATTGGTGGTTGTTTGTTTGTTTTTGGTTTGTTCTTTTTTTAATGTGGTTATACTTCAATGAGCTTTTATTTTCTCTACCAAAGCTTTGTTTCATATTTTGGGACATTATGTAATTTGGCTTCATACCAGTATTATTAAAGTCTTATTAAAATTCACTACGCTGAAGTAGACTCATTATTATAATATTAAGTCATACACTTGGCTCCAGAGTGCTGCTGTTTTTGCAATCATATGGAAAGCATATTTTATGCATTTGTGATATTACATAAAGTATAATGTTCATGAACCATTTCACTACTAAAGGGATCACTGTAATGTATTATGTGTACATTTATAAGATAATTTGTGAGGCTTTTTTTCCTACAGCTGTTTTCCATGTCAAAATTGGTCTGTGGCCTAGTGCCAGAAGAAGAAATTTGCACATATATGTGTGGGGGGAACTTGAAACCTGAAAAAAATTACTTTAATAAAATGTCACTAAGCCAGTTTATGCACATCTTTTTCTTTGGGCTGTATTAGTAAGTAGAAGCATTTTGACTTATATGTGTCTGACAATAGGAGAGGGGAGAGAAGAAACAGAATTTTTGGGTTTTTCAGCAGAATTGCTATTTTCTTCATGCATAATTTTAAATCTAAGTTCGGATTTAAAATGAATATGCATTGTGATTTAAGAGTTTCATGTTAGGCCTTGGATACTGAGAATATGTAATGTGCATAAAAACTTGAAAGTTTTTTGAACCAATGTCCAGATGTTTTTAGGAAAATACCTTTTCTTTTATCAACTCTTTTTTTCCCCCCAGGACTTCCCTGGTTGTGTAATAAAAAAGCAGTACTGGAGAAAAAGATAGGATTTTAGAGTTCTCCTGATCAGATTTTGATCTGATAAAGCACATGCACAAAATATGAGAGTAATGGTCAATTGACTCAGGCCAGTAAGTGGACTCAAATTTCCAGGGCAACTTTTTGGAAGGAGAAAAAGCAAATATACAACTCCTGGGACACTGTGTGCTTAGTTTGAGGGTAATGTTTTAGAGAAAATGTTAAATAAGTTTTAATATTTACTTTGTGCATGTCCAGAGCTCTGTATACTTCTCAGATTTTTTTGGTTTTGTTTTAATGGTTCAGGAGATAGTGCCTTGACTTCTGAATAAAGAGCATTTAATAGAGGAAACAAAGAAAAGAAACAGCTAAATATAGTAATCTGTATTTCTGCTGCTGAAGCTCAAGTTCAAGATGAATAGAACTATGTGGAGTGGAAGAATTTCTAGAGGGTATTTAGTCTTACCTCTTGCTGAAAGCACCATTGACTTAGAGGTTAGATCCAGTTGCTCAGTTCTTGTCCCGGTGGGTGTCTACAAGAACAGAGATTCTGCAGCCTTTTTGGTCAGCCATTCCAATTCATGATGCTCACTGCCTCTTCTCCTCTGTGACACAGGCACTGCAATAGGATCCATTCAGTGGATGCAGGGATCCAGGTGGGTCCTGTTCCTTCAAGCTGCCTTCCATCCACTGGGCATTTGTTTTGTTCTGGTTCAGGACTTCATCAAGTTTCCACCAGCTCATTCTTCCAGCCCCTACCTACTCCAGCTGGACTTTGAACCTGATGGTTCACCCAGGTGAAACTGCACAGGCCCTTCTGTGGCTGCCAGCAGCACTGGGGAAGGGGAAGCTGACTGCAGGCTCAGGCCTCAGTAGGGATTGCTTGAAAAACCTGGTACAGCAACCTGAAAGGAGGCTCTGGGGAGCACTTCAGTAGTTACCTTGGTACCATGAATTAGAAGTCAATTCAATAAGATACTGAGATCCTATCCAGTTCAATATAATTCTGTCGTAACAGTTAAATCTAAATCCTGCCAGCATCTCGATTTTCTTTACAAATATTAGAACATTCCCTTGTCAGAAAACCCAAGGAATTGACAGTTTATTTACATAAATTTCATTTAAGAAAGGGTGGTTTCACAGGCTGGCATACTGAGTAAAAGCATAATCTGCGTCTTTGAAGCTCTGATCACTTACTGCATTGTATCGCTTTGTATTTTAGGAATATTTTCACAAAGATTACAAAAAGTGAGCTGTGACCACTTTTTGATCAGTTGTTCGGATTTCTCAACTAGCCTGTGATAACTGCCAATAGCTCAGCCTGAAAGCTCCATGTACATAGCTGCAGAAGCTGCAGTAAGTAGTTCATCAGCTAACAAACTGAATCTTGCAGGGATTTTAAGCTGTTGACAACACACAAAACGAATGAAAATTCTGGCTTGCCACCCTTAGCTTTTTTCTCTGAAACTGGGTCATAGGAGTCTTTATGCCAGTGATGAGGTGGGACAAGCACAGAGGCCTCACCTGATGCCCTGAAGCAGCAGTTACAGGAGGCTGGGGCTAATTCTCACCTGGTGCCTGGGGCAAGTTTATGAGCTGCAGCTGGGGCTGTGGGGAGCCGGTGGGCTTCAGGGAGCCAGGAAATGGCTGTGGGGCAGCATGAGACTCATAAAGGAGCAGGCGGCCGTGCTCTAGTAGTAATACCTAGCAGGGTTGGTTTGGGTTGCTGCTGCACTGGGAACATTTAAGAATGAAGTACAGAAGTGACCACAGCTGAAAGGCCATTTATTTGCAGCTGTTTCTTCTCAGTTGCAGGCAAGAAAAGGATTTGTGTGATGGAGGGCTGAAAGTGTGAGGTACCAACTCTCTCTCTTCAGTGGTGATGGCTCAAAGGATTTTGCACCACTCTAGCTTCTTTTAGCAGATTTATCTCCTTTCCCTTTAGAATCCAGATTTATTTAATGTAAAACTAACTCTCTCTGATTTGAGAACAGAGGGGTAAAGCTTGTTTCAAGTGCTTAGTCTGCATCTACTTCGTGGTCTTAGCCTTGGGAACTACTGAAAGGCACAGTGCAAAAGCACTGAACAGAGCTGGCTGTCTAAGAAACCCTACATGAGACTTTTAAATCGACGGTCCCTTCCTTTTACACTTAACGCACTTTACTTTCTTTGGTTAGAAGGAAATGGGGGGGTAAGGGGAAGGAAAGAGGGGAAAAATGAAAAAAATTCATGAACTGTCTCTGTCTCATTCAAAAAAACCCCACTGCTTTCCTGGCATTTACAGCTCAGTTAAACAGCAGTGAAAGTTTTAATGAAGCATGTGGTTAATCAAGCTATGGAAGATTGCAGCATTTTTTTTTTTTTATTTTTTTTTTCCTGGAGTAAGAGCTTAATAGCAGCAGCTTGCTTCCTAGCATTGCTCATCTTCAGGAGCAGTGGATTTTTGTCGCCTGAATGCTTCAAAGACACTGATGCGGCTGAGCTCAGAACCCTTTCCCTGCTGAGGAAGTATCCCGGGAGGAAGGTGCCTTGGGCAGCTCCATGCCCCAAGGCACCAGCAGATAATTGTGGCGGGAGGGCCGCTGCCTGTCACCTTGAATAAGGAACGAGAAGGGCGCCATCCTTCTCTGAACTGTGCAGCAGAAGGGCAACACTTAAAACGGAGACATGTGTGACAGGCTACATCAATTACCATCAGTTGTTTTGCACATCTGCCTGTTTGGTTGGGGGTTTTTTGTTTGTTTGTTTTTGTTTTGTTTTTTTTTTTCCTTTTTAGGAGGAATTAAGGAGTAGGAGTTAGAATGGGAAACTGCTACTTCTGCCTTGTGTTCAAGATTTGTACTGGAAAATCTTGCCTCTGCCAGGGTACTCCCCCTACTAAATATGAGGTAAAAGAAAGAAAATCAAGCTTGATGTGCTGGATCTTTAGTTGTTGACATTATTTACTGTGCACTTAAAAAACCCTGCCCTGAGGAGACTGAGCATAATGTGTTCCAGCAGCAAAATATGCATAATAAAGAAGCAATTGCCTACGGTTTCCTGGGATTTCTTACTCAGTTCTGTACCTCCCTACTCTTTCATTGTTTCAAGCTAATGTGTACTTCAATTCTGCCATGCAAATATTCAGGAAGGCTCCCTGCACCAAAGGAGAGGAAACGAAATATATTCAAATCACTGCTTCAGAGGCATAAGTTGTGTCTTGGTTTGCCAGAGACCTGGGTACATTCTTTAGCCGGCTTTGTAATTCTGCTGTTGCTGCTTGTTGACTCGTACAGAAGCCTTTTATGTGGCATATCTTGTGAGAGGGTTTTCTTCCCTCCACTGTTCAATCAACTCTGACTGCTAATCAGAACGTTGCTGGGTAAACAGGGCTGATTAAAATTTTAATTTTGTGTTGTAAACAATGTGGCACTTTAATATTTTTTTCTGTTATTAAAGATACTACTAATAATGCATCTAGTGTTTTGTGGTACAGTTTTCATATTTATTTACTGAAGTGCTGACATGTTTTGCTTAAAAGCTTCATATTCAGATGCCAGGATTTGTTTTCCATGTATTCTCTTTTTTTCCAAGGGTGACTGACTGTACTTAATTATATTGGATATGGTTTGTTTGTTTTTTTCTTTTTTAATCTCATGGAGAAGAAATGTTTCTTTGACAACTGGAGACATCACACTGTAACAAACATCCATATCATGCATGCTTTAGTCTATGCGAATCTACTTGTTACTGTAACATTCCTTATCTAGCTTCCAGAGGAGAAAAACCAGGAGCTAATTCCGTGTGGAAACGCCAGAGTGTTGGTCGGTTCTTGGACACTTGCCCTGAGGGGAAGGACGGGGACACTAGAAGTCCTTGATGGTAAAAAAGGTTTGTGATGGGATGTTGAAGTCTGGGGATGAAAGGAAAAGACAAGAGGAAGTGTGTGGTTACATAAGAGGTCTGTTACCTGTCAGGGCCTGCAAGGCCAAAGGAAGCTTGTCTGAAAACAGGGTAGAGGGAAAGAACCTCCCTGTGGTTTGGTGAGAAATAAACGGAGTAACAAGAAGGGTGGAGAGTCTGAGTATGTCAAGACAACCGTGTTCTAAACTGAAGGAGTTTTCAAAGTGGCTAGGGAATATATATGCCAAAATTCCCTGTTTCTCTGGTGCTGACCGGAGTAATTTTCTTCTGAATCAGACAGGCTTCATAAATGCTTCTAGTGTGCCTGGTCACCGAGAGATTACATCAGAACATGTGTATGATTGGTTTGTGAGAGTACACAGAAATTCCTTTGTAGGCTGGATGCTGCTGGACTACAGCCTCTGTTTCGGGGAGTCCCACAGACAGTGATTTTGGGGACTGCAAAGGAGGGTGACTGTATCCCAGTGAGAGCCACATCTCTACCCTGAAAACAAAACTGACCAGTAGATTTCATGGTGCAGTGGCCCCTGGTGACTTCCAGGTGTATGCTTTGATCACTGCCTCTTCCTCCTCTCCCTGCTCTCTTACATCCTCTCATTGTCTCTTCTGGCAGACCCTGTCATCTTTTCCAGAGCCTCTTTCCCTTCAGAGATTTCTACAGAGTTGTGAGCAAGAGGGAATTGTAACAGAAGTGGCATTGCCGTGGGTCAGCATGGGTCATTATTCACCTGGCAGGGCTATAGGTCACTTCTCCTTCCATTGCCCTTCCCTGAAATACGGGGTCTTGCAGCACTACAGCTGCCTCAGCAGGATCATGTTGTGCAAAGAAGAGTGGGAGCCATGGTGAGCACTTCCATCTGAGGAACACTTCTTTTCTAGGGCAACACCATGGTTCAGGTAGGATGGCTCTAGAATTAGGATGTCCCTACTGCTCTTCCCCCCATTGTCCATGCTGGCTCATCTTCCTGTTGGAAACGCTCCTGTACGAGCATGGGTGAGCCAGGTCACTCTCCAGTAGGATACATCTGCCTGAGCCTGGGTCTTTGGGATCCTTGGCACCCTAGGACTGACAAGCCTAGAGAGAGGTCACTGGTCATAGAACCATAGAATCATTAAGGTTTGAAAAGGTCTTTAAGATGATGAAGTGCAAGCATCAGCCTAGAACTGCCACCACTATATTCACCACTAAACCATGTCCTCAAGTGCCATATCCACACATTTTTTTAAAGACTTCTAGGGCTGGTGACTCCACCACTTCCATGAGCACCCCATTCTAATCTTTACAACCCTTTCTGTAATTTTTTCCCCTAATGTGTAGTTTTCCTGGCATAACTTGAGGCCATTTCCTCTTGTCCTGTCACCTATGACCTGGGAGAAGAGATTAAACACTACCTGGTTACAATCTCCTTTCAGGTAGTTGTAAAGAGCCAGAAGTTCTCCCCTGAGCCTCCTTTTCTCCACACTAAATACCCCTAGATCCCTCAGCTGCTTCTCATAAAACTTGAGCTCCAGAACCTTCACCAGCTTCACTGTCCTTTGGACACACTCCAGCACCTCAATGCCTTTCAAGCAGTGAGGGGACCAAAACTGAAGACAGAACTTGAGATGTGGCCTCATCAATGCCAAGTACAGAGGGACAATCACTGCCCTGGTCCTGCTGGTCCTGCCATTCCTTATACAACCCAGGATGCCACTGGCCTTCTTGGGCCCCTTTGCACACTGCAGGCTCATGTTCAGCCAGATGTCATCCAGTATCATCAGGTCCTTTTCCACCAGGAAAAATATCTGGAATGGTTCTTGCTGTGTGGCATAATAAAATGGTACTTTCATGCATTTGGCTTGAACAAAAATCTCAGTGTGCTGATCCCACTCTTCACTTCTGGCCAGATTCTTTTCTGTTGATCTTGCTTAGAGTGCAAGAAAAGCTGCACCTACCATTTGCTGTGAGCTAGGTGCTTTTATAAGTGAGTTTGCATACTCCCCTTGCAGCCAAGATGAATATAGTACTTAATATTTCCTGTTCATTACAGAAAAAAATATGTGCTTAACTATCCTTTAAGTCAGCAGGGCTAAAGCTGATGATGTACTTACATCCTTTCCTGACCCAAGGTCTATAAAGAGATGGAGCCTGATGTCCCTGCTGGCATTCAAATATCTCCTTTCTGACAAAGTCTGAGAAAACAGAGCTTTACAGCTCAGTAATAAATATTCCGATTTGAGATTCTGCCCTCAAGTGGGGCTACACATTACCTGGATTGATTTTAAATGTGCTTTTAGCTTAGACTGAAGTAACTAAGGTATTCTTTCACATATCCCCAGTGGGGTTGGGAATGGACTGGGGAAGAGTGAATGAGAGCTGTTTCAGGTCACAGTTTTCTCTAATGGGTAGCTCTCCGTAAAGTTGAAACTCCTGTGTGGAATTGGAGCTTCACTTTTGTTTCAATCGCTTTTTAAGGTTAAGGCAAAGCTACCAGTATCAGGCATGCAGAGCTGACTGACTTCACCTCAGGCAGAGGAGGAATATCGAGTAAGATGAATGATGTTTCTGAAAATTTGGCATTCAAGGGAGAGCAGGTCATGTGTTCACACACCCAGATGTGTTTTCTTTCTAAAGAAAAATCTCCAAAAGAGAGGGCAGATTCTGATAACATCGGCAGGTTTTTCTTCTGTCTCTTTTTGTTTGTTTTTGGTTCATTCGTTGGTTGGTTTTTTATTGTGGTTTTTTTTTTTTTTTAAATCCCACAAATTCTGGCCCTCATTCTTAAAACCCTCTGGCAGTAATACTTAGGAATTTCCTCGCTCATGTCGTTTTTACTGACTACAGAAAAAGAATCCTTTCCTGCGTGCATGCCTGTACACATGTAGCAGACACCTCTGGTCCCTGCTCCCCTCTGCTGTGGTGCTCAGGAATGCCTGCAGATCGGGCAGTAACATTCAGATGTAAGCAGCCAGCACTGCAAAAAGCATGTCAGCCTACATGGGTTGTCTGTTCTCATTTGAAAAAATCTGTTGAAGGATGCAGCGGGGGAGACAGGCTGTGGAGAGGAACTTAGGAGGCCAACATCTAAAAAGGGAAGCCTCTCAAAAGAGCCAGGAGTTGTGTTTAAGGAAGGCAGATTGATCTCCTTGATGTCAGGCAATGAGACTTGACAGATGGGCAAAGTTTAAAAAGAAAGTTTATCTCTAATCCAGAGATAACGTTAAGACCACTGGAAGTAGAGTGAACAGAAATTGCATACGTGGAGCCTTGTCCCTGTGTGCTGCAAGGCATGCGTACCTTGACTTTCAGTTTTTGGGAGGCCACAAACTGCAGGACAATGCCTGCCGCGGGGGCTGAGCAGCAGCCACTCTGTGCTGCCCCAGCCTGGTATTAGCAGCGAACCTTCTGTGGCAGAGCGGAGAAAGCTCTCCCTCTGCTAGTGCTGAGGGGCACCATTGTTGTCTTCTCAGCTACTGCACGGGCTTGCTGGGCAGGAGCCTGCAAGCTACAAGGAGGCTTGTTGTGGTTGCCCTCAGCATGCTGCCTGAGCCTGGGATGAACAAAACCAAAATTAGTGGAGACTCTGAGGGGTCAGTGACATTTAGCTGCTGACAGAGAAGTTTGATTCTGTTTGCAAAGTGTAACTAAGAAGTCACTTGAGAGATGCTGGGTGAGATGTTATTAGGGCTGGGAAAAACACAGAGACATTCCTGGTGCTCTTGGCTGCCGTGCTGTGACCACCCTTGGACCAGGACTGTGCCTCTGTGGTTAGTGTTCTCTGGTGGGACCCCTCTCTACTGCCATCCCTGCCTTTGACTCTGGCCAGGTTTCTTGATCTCATTGTGTGTTTCCTTCCCTGTGAAACATCTCCTTTCCTTTGAGATATTGGAAAGAGGGATCATAGGAAATGGTGAAGGCTTTCATCTCTTCCTGCATCTCTGTGGGTCACACACAGTACTGCTACATCAAAATACTGCAAGGTCTTGCCTGTGAGCAACATCAGGGCTCCTTGGATAAATGGAGACTACAGTTCTCTCTGCCTACTCTGCCATTTGCTTCTGGACATTTATTTTCTGAGCTGAATTGAAATCCCAGGGTCATAGTCTGACCAAGCTTAACTGGAAAGTATTTTTTGTATAGTTACAAAACGAGAAAACTTATTAATCCAAAACCTGTTATAAGAAAGGGCTTTAAATGAAAGACAACATAGTCTTCAAATTATTTTTTAAAAGACCCAGGTATCAAAATCCTCATCAGACAGTGAAGAAAGAGTCTTTTCAGTGAAGAAGAGTCTTCTGTAGTTTTTCAGGCATATTACATTAAATAGCTGTAGCTACTCATGAAACAAATGCATTTTGAAACTTGCTGTTTCCTTTTGTTATTTCTGATAGATTTTTATTGTAACAATAATTATTTGTTACTAGTAATTTTACTGAAAGTGATACTTTACCAAGACTTCTTAATGGAGAAATCTAACATTTAAATTTCTAAATTAACAGGTTTTAAAATTTAGCTTAAAAATGCTAATTAAGAACTTATTTTTTTCCTCTGTCACCTTCTAAATTCCTGAGTTTTATTCTCATTGAGTAGCAGATAATATTTGAAAGTCTGAACACATTTAAATATGTGGGGATATTTTTGCCAAGAGGGTTTGGAAAGAAGAGGGACTGAGTGGGTTATTTGTGTGGGTGATGAGTTGATTAGATAAAGTTTTAGGTTTTGCTTATGGAGTTACTCAGAAGCATAGTCAAACAGTAGAGCAGCTAATTTTTTCTCTTATTCCATATCCTTTCATTGTATGCTTGCAACATCACATACAATTGGTATCCATGGAAATTATATCATATCAGGAGCAGCTGATGAACTCTTGGGAAATAAATATCCCATTTTCATGCAAATATTCTAAACAGCAAAGAGGTGAGGAAGAAAAATGATTGATAAATAGAATTATTTCTGTCTTAGAATATATTTCAGCATTTTCCTTGAGGCAGCAGTAGATTTTTGAAAATTTGTTCTTGAGTTCTTGAACACAAACTTTCATAGACCAGTGTGTGAGTATGCAAGTTATGAGGGAGAAAGCAAAATATAAAATAATGCACATTGATTTTTTGTGGAAGTATTCTAG
This sequence comes from Cinclus cinclus, assembly GCF_963662255.1. Classification (NCBI taxonomy): domain Eukaryota; kingdom Metazoa; phylum Chordata; class Aves; order Passeriformes; family Cinclidae; genus Cinclus; species Cinclus cinclus. The sequence goes on from NC_085050.1 coordinate 32,657,210, forward strand.
ATACTCCTTGTGTAATTTAACTTTATTGTCAGAATATAATCCAATAACTTTAGAAGGAGCAGGCACCATCCATTTAAAAGCTAGATTGTGAGAAAGATGAATTGCTTGCTAGGAGCTGGATGTTGGTGATTGGTGAAATCTGTGTCACAGGAAAGCTGGGTCTACATGCTCCCTCAGTAATGCACTAAAATTCTACTTTTCTTACTGCTCTTAAATGAGAGCAGTACAGTATAATATTCAGAAGACTGCGCTTTCTATTGCAATTTTATTCCAAACTGTAGAATTTACTTCCACTGATGTCAACATTTGCTTTTGGTCCTACTGCCAGCACATTTTACTGCAGGCTCCTGAAGTGGGATGGTGTTCCAGTCTGTGTAACTGCAGCCACGGGTGTAGATTAATTTCTTAAATTTGGCTTCCTGAATCCTCTTTCTGTTGAAAACTATGGATGGGAGCTACAGTGATGTTATGCTGATGTTATTATGATGATATTATCAGAGAAATAGCAATAGTGGGAAACTTCCCATAAAGAAATACAGTTTCCAGACAAAGAATCCCTCTAATATTCCTAGGGTACCATGGTGGGTTGACCTGGCTGGACACCAGTTGCCCACCAAAGCCATTTTGTCACTCCATTTCTCAGAGAAAAGAGAATGAAAGGCTTATGGGTTGAGATAAGGACAGGGACAGATCTTTCATTTGGAGCAGTCACCATCATGAGCAAAACAGACTTGGCTTGGGAAAATCAGTAGGAAAATGAGAAAGAAAAGCAAATCTTAAAACCAACTTCCCCCCACCCCTCCCTTCTTTCCAGGCTTTATTCTCAAGTCTCCACCTTCTACCTGCAGGTGCAGCGACACAGGGAATGGAGGCTGTGGTCAGTTCATCACACCCTGTCTCTGTCACTCCTTCCTCCTCAGAGGAGGAAGAACTCCTTACACTCTTCCCTGCTCCAGCATGGGCTCCCTCTCACAGTAGACAATCTCCATGAACTTCTCCAATGCGAGTCCTTCCCACAGGCTGCAGTTCTTCACAACTGCTCAGTGGGGGTCTGCTCTGTGGGGTGCAGTATTTCAGGAACAGATGGCTCCAGTGTGAGTCCTCCATGGGGTCATGAGTCTTGGCAGAAAACCTGCTCCAGCACAGGCTCCTCTCTCCTTGGGTACACTGGTCCTGCCAGGATCCTACTCTAGCGTGGCCTTCCCTAAGGGTTACAGCCTCCTTTGGCTATTCCCCTGCTCCAGCATGGAATCATCTACATGCTGCAGGTGGATACCTGTTGCATCATGGATATCCATGGGCTGCAGGGCCACAGTTGTCTCACCATGGTCTTTACCACAGACTACAGGGCAATCTCAGTTCTGGTACCTGTAGCACCTCCTCCCCTGCCTTCTGCACTGACCTTGTTGTCTGCAGAGCTGTTGCTTGCTCATATCTCCCTCTTCTCTCTGGCTTCAATTTGCCATTTTGAGGGGCTTTTTCCCTCCTTCTTAGTTCTGTTATCCCAGAGGCACTACCACCATGGGCTCAGCCTTGGCCAGTGGCAGGTCCATCTTGGAGTTGCCTGGCACTGGTTCCATTGGACATAAGGAGAGCTGGCAGCTTCTCACAGTAGCCCCCCTCCCCCTACCAAAGCCTTGTCACACAAACTCAATACAGGCTTCCTTAATATTTTTGTTTGTTTTCATAATAAAGATCCTCAAATCCTTTTCTCTGCTACTTTCAAATAATGCTTATAAGGACAAAAGCATGCACACCAGTTGTGTGAGCTAGCTCTCCTCTTACATCTCTCCTCTATGGCCCTTTAAGCAACAACTTAATAAAAATGTTGTGGTAGTCGCATCCATTAACTACCTCTGAATTTTTAAAAAAGTATAGAGCTAATTTCTTGCCTTATACATAACCCTGTTCTTACCTTTGTACTGCGGTTATTAGAACTTCTGACTTACTAAGATGGGAATCACCATGAGACTTGCTGAAAACAAAGGTAGGAAGGGATTTATGCCAGGGTCTAGAGCTGATGGGGTCTTGATCCATTTTGTAGGCATAGCCTTCATTAGGGGTGTTGTCTGGACCAACAAAACTGTCAGCAATCTAATCAAATACACTTATGGTACATTTAGGTGGGCACTTTAATGGGGATCAGCATTGTATCAGTTAACACACACACTCCCCCTCAGTTTGATGTACAAACATATAACAGCGTATTACTGCAATTATATTCCTGTAAACTCAGGAAGTTACTATTTGGTTTCTATCCTGCATTGCCATTGATTTGTCTCAAGATTTCAGTTTGATGTGGTCTACTTAAGATGCAACTTAGTCAACTGAAGATAAATAGCAAAGATATTCACAGCCAATCCTTAGTCAGAAAAGGGGACAGGGAGTGAAAGAGGGTCATTTAGTCTCACTGGCTTTCCCCCCTTTTTTCTTAGGCTGTGGACAAATCAAGGTCAAACACTTCTAACCAAAGTGGTACATGAGACTAATGTGTCTAAAGTGTGATAGTGTGATAGTTTCTTTCATCAGCTGTGTCTGAGGAAAGTATTACACTCAGCTGTGTTAGACTTCCAGCATGAATGAGGACTTGGTTGGGCTGATTGGGTCTTGCTCCAGGCAATTACTCAGGTAATTGTTCTCAAGTCTGCCTTGCCTCACTGCAAGCCTCCATAACTACTCTTCTCTAGTCTGATAAAAGACAGAAGAAAATTACTGCATCTGGAAAAAAAACCACATCTGAAATACTGAAAGTCTCTGATGGAGAAATATAGGAAAAGGTTATTAAGTTGTGTAAGAGTTAGCCAACAGAACACAATGGATGAATTTGCAGCGGGATTCAGTAGATTAAAAAAAAAAGTGTGACTTTTGGACTATGTCATGGAGAAGAAAGAAGTTCACAGGACTGTTCTGCAAGGTATCCTGCACACTAGTAGGTGCTAAGGTCCTCTCTAGGGCAGTTTCTGTTTTAGGTAATATACAGACAATGTAAAGATAATGAGGAACCCAGGTATGAGGGGAGAACTCAAAATGGGTAACCCCTTTAAATGATGCCCGAATGGCACTAAGCTGTTCTCAAATATTTGACATTACAGAGAGGGACTACTTGGCTCAGAAACCTGTAACAAGGAACGGTTATGGGACTAAGGGATTAAGTATGGTAAAATTAAAAAAGGAGGAAAATTAAATATTTGGAGGAATTTTATTCTGAGAGTGTCACTGCAAACCTGTAACAGCAATGCAGCGTTGGGGACCTAACCACTGTAGCACAAAAATCTCTAGCTTGATTTGTATTCCAAACCAACAGATACTTGATGGTTTGAGAGTTTTTCTTTATTCCTTTTCCTGCTGCTTTTCAGTGGAGTGTTGTACATACCTATATGCTAGTATATATCAGACATGAGCTGATAAAACAGAAAATATTGGCATGAGTGTTTGCTTAGGAGAGACTTTTTTCACACCATGTTGACTTGTCCCTGCTATGGAACATACTACCATGGTTTCCACTGCAATCCACATCTTCAAGAATCTGCAGTTTGTTGTAATAAGATTCCAGCCTGAAATTTCCCTCCTGCTGTTTGGTCCCAGTGCAGAGCAGCTGTACATTTAAAACACAAATTTTAAATGCTTTATAAACTAGATTACCAGGATAACTGCTGGCACTTCCACCTGCAAGTATTTTCCCTGGAGAAGAGTTTGACAGTGTGGTGGTCTCACAGTAGGAATGGACACCATCATGGTATTGGTCATGCTAATGTCACTTGTGTGACACAGGTGAGAAATACTGAGTATTTAATAAAACAGCTGAATTGTCCCAATTGCTTTGATAACACAGTGCTGAGCCTGCCAAGTAAATAATTAATTTCAAGTATGTATTTAGCTCTTGTGCTGGCAGCCACCTTTCTAACTGGTTGGCACTCTTAGGCTAAGGCAGAAGCCTTTAAACAGAGATTAAGGAGCAGGTTAACTTTTAGCACTTAGATAATCTGCATTCTTTAAAAGGCTGTGTCTGTATTTAAATAACAAATAGCATACCATGCCCTTCTAGGCCTTCCTCACTACTCTTTTGTGTACCAAGACCACCAGGACCTCTCTGTGACCAGTGTTTGTAGCTGTAGTGAATCTCCCCGTTGTTTTTAAGAGCTGATATGATACCTTTCTATTGCTTCCAGAGAACACACATGCTCAGTTGTTGGGCAACTGGCTATCAGCAAACCCCAACAAGAAAATTTTTCTTGTCTTAGAAAGGTAGAAGTGAAAGCTGATGTTCAGGTGATTTTCAGGTTCCTCCTCTACAGCCTCAGCTGTGAATGAGAAGGTCCAGCACGGCCAACAGAAGCAAGGAAAGATGTATGTGCATGTGCTGTGTTTGGGGTTTAGTCCCTCACCTGTAAATTGAAATAGACAAATTCTACTCATTTGTGTTAAGAGCTGTTTTGGCCAGTCTTACCCTCCTTTTAATTTTCAATCTCTTACAAACTGAAATTTATGTGTAAAGGGTCCCTGACATAATTCTCAAATATGGCACTGATTAAAAAAGACACAAAAGTAAAACAACCTCTGCTTTCCAGACTGTGGGAACTGATGTTCTCTTTTCTTTACTCCACCCTTCACATGCCTGCAGATTAACAGTGCAAAGTCAAAGGGAAAGAAACCAAGGACTCAGTATTACCCACCTTACCTCTGACTCCATTCATACTCTCACAACCTTAATGTAATTTAAGATATCTAAGTGGTATTCATGGATATGCTGTCTGGGGCTCTGAATACTACAGAATCTTTTGAAAAATGTATGAATTTGTAATATAAAACAGCTAGTTGTGTGAGTCAGCTAAAGCCATGCTTACTTTATAATGGATAAGTGGCAGTGAATGCAGTATAGCTTGCAATATCCAAGGGGGATATGTACCCTCCTGTGATTAACCTTCCTTGGCCATTAAATGTCACAGTTGGTGCATACACATGGAGCAGAAAGAATACGTATTTGTCAGTAAAAAGGTGACTGAATGAAAGAAATCATGAAATGACATTTTTCAGTAGTTTTGTCATAACTGGAGCATGGAGGAAAATTGCTTTCTGTAAATCTTGGCCCAGTAGAACAAAACACATTTCTTTCCAGTTGGGAAGCCATACTCATAGACATAATGAAAGCATTGTGAGCTCTGACTTTTGCAAACTCTGATAGAAACCAATCTGCAATCTTGACAGATATGATCTTTTGCAGGATGCACTGTTCATTTACAGCAGCTAGAGACCTCAATTAATTTATGAATGAGGACAGCAGGCTGTGAACTCCCCAGCACAGCCTAGGTGGAGATATCCCTGTCTGAATTTATGTTCCGGTAATTTAAAAAGATTTATACAAAGGTTTTCTTTCATTTTGAGAGTAGATTAAAATTCTAATGGAAACCATTTGTATGCATTTGTTGAATTGAATAATATTTATTGCTGTGTGAAAAGGAGAGTAAAATAAGAAAGAAATGCTGAAAAACCTTGCTATCAATAAAGTTAGTGAGGCAGGAATAAATTAGTACAGAGGCAGAAAGAGCCCAAAGCAGAAAGTAATACTTAGTAGAGCCTGTAGAAACCCCAATGTTTTATAAAAACATAATGAAAGCAATTTGCACCTGTTTCTGAACAAATAGATAATAGGATGCTACCCTACTCAGTGTGCATGGTCTCTCAGTTCTTTAATTCATCTAGGCAGATACAGCATGAACAAAGTACAGCTTCATCATAGACAAACTGCACCTCATAAAATGCACTGTCACTCTGGTAGGGCTGTGATTTTTTTAGAAGGATGTGATGGTCACAACATATTCTTTTATTCCAGGAAAAACTTTTTTGAAAGCTTCTCAATGACTTCACAGCAGAAATCCAATTGCAGGAGAAGATATTATTAATAATAATAATAATACTTCTGAAGCCCATTATAATAACATCTAATAATAATTATACTTCTGAAGCCCATTAACTCATAACCTTTGGTCCAATATGAACATATTGGCTGGGATGAAGAAGTTTTTTTTTGAAAGCTTCTTGATGTCTTCACAGCAGAAATCCAGTTGCAGGATGAAGTTTTGGTATTTTCTTTAGAAGGAACGGTTTACAAGCACCACACAGGGACATATGCCACCACAACATGACTGTATACAGGAGGAGGAATAAACTAGAAGTATGCCTGATCAAGAATTACTATAATTTTACTTGACATTTGTTTTCTCTGAGCTGTGATCAATAGAGTCAACCTATGGGAGTTTTGCATGAAAAAGAGCATGTAAATATCTGAGCTGTTTCTGAAAAGACTTCTTGGCGAAAAATGCACTTTCATTAGCTGAAATGGTAAAGAGATTGCAGGTTTTCCTAAAGGCAGTGACAGTGCACACAGATGCAAAAGCATTCTCCCTGAATGACTCAGAGCTGGGATCCTGTTTCCACATCTGAATGCAGACGTCAGGCAAACTGTCAGCATTGCATGATAACAATAATGTAGATGAGCTAAAGTAAATTTTGGCAAGGACTGCAATAAGCTCAGCTAACATGCTGTACGGCCATGTGTACCAGAATAGAGGAAGGGGTGTCAGAAGGGAAAGTAGTGCTGAGGAAGGGGCCAGTTCTTGGTGGGATGGGCTGTGTCAGCAAGAACATGCTGATAAACCAGGAAGATTTGAAAACCTGCATTCTATATGCTCTCTAGCTAGTTCGTATAATGCATATATTATCCTGAAATGCTCAAACATATTTGGGAAAAACAATATCAACTAATAAAATATTTTTTTCTTTTTGCATTCCTTATGCTGAATACCTGAATTTAATTCCATTGGTCTCAAGATAAAGTGACTTTTGATGATAAATATCTGGATATAAATGAAGAACTAATGCAGAATGAAACAGACATCCTAAAATGATGAGGGTTAGTTGTGAAAGTATCAATGTGTTTTAAAGGCTGGCCAAATTAAACTTAGAACCAATTTATGACATCTTTATTCACATTAAATAGTATTTTGTTTTATCTGTAATTCAATCAATGATTTGTTAATTTCTAGTAAGAATTTCATCCATGAAAACCAGAGTTGACAGAGCATAAAAGAATAGGAATCTCATTAAAATCAATATTTTCATTAATTTCTAAATGACATCAGCCAAAAAGATTAAGTGCTATTCTTTAAAGTGTATCTCTATTTTGATAAACTTTAAAAAGAGGTAAAAATTTGGCTTGTTTTTCCAAGTATTTGAGCATGTAGGCCAGGTTTTTCAGAGGGAAAAGTGGCTCAGCCAAGCTATTCTACAGCATTTCTCTTCTGGGCTATCCAGTAGCAAAATCATGCATAAATTACTATCCCTTTATTGTATGACCATCAGGAATATAAACATTTTCCTCCTACCTTTTATCTTAAGTTATGGTTCATTGAACTATCCAGGGTGAAGGGGAATTTTTTGTTTGTTTTGTTTTTGTTTTTTTTGCATGGGGGAGTGGTAAATTAATACACTGCATTTTCTTTCCACACACATTCTTCACTGCCTTTAAGGATTTCATTTGACAAAGGCCCCACTAATGGAAATGCAAATTTTCTACCTGTCATAGAGTACTTTTGACTCTGCTGTTTGTCATAGCAACACATTCCTCAAAAGCATGGCTATTTTGACTTCCCAGAAGCCAGGGCTCCGCTTGTCCCAGCAGACAGTAAAGAACATTTTAATTTAAATTTCAATGAGGAATATTAGCCTCTTCAGTTCTCTGCTATTAAAAGAAAATACTATATAGATTGAAAGTCTTATTAATCTTTGATTTATTGTAGCTAGTCACCCATTGTCACTTTAGTAGTTTTGTTACACTTTCATAGACAGCAACTTCTTTCATTTTCTAGCAATACATTAGTGATTGTGGTTTTGATAATATTCCTTCTAATCTAACCTTATCTTTTGAGGGATGGTTGTGGAAAGCTACTGTTGGGGGTTAGTTCTTTCCCTTTTCCCTCTGTGAAATTTTCCCCATTGTCATGTTAAAATACCTGTTAACTAAGCCCTGGTAATACAGAGGAAAGAAGAAAAAAAGAAAACCATGCAAAATTCAAACAACAACAAAAAAAACCCTCATAAAGCTCTGGCTCGCCCCATTTTGCCCACAAAATTCGAACAAAAAAAAACCAATTGCCACCTCTGCCCCATCCCTGCCATCCTAGCACTGGGAGTCATCCCCACTGCTGCCAAACCCTGCCCTGCTGCCTTCTCTCTGTAACCTGCCATCATCCAACACTCTGCTGAGCACTATAACCAACACCATAAACAAAAAAATCTCTCCATCTCTCTCTCCCACATAAAACAGCACTACCATCAGCCCCAACCCCCCTACAACTATTCAAAACCTGCCTGCCCCCAACACCAGTAACTACAACTCAAAAAAAAAAGCCTGCAACCAAAAAAAAAATAGAACTTAGTTACTATTCTGTTTGTAGCTAATTTCATAGCTATTGTTGTTCTTGTTTGTCTTGTTAAATATACTAGTAAAAAACTGTTATTTCTATCCCCATATCTTTGCCTGAAAACTCCCTTAATTTCAAAATCATAATAATTTGTAAATAGAAAGGATCACATTTTTCAGTTCAAAAAAAGGCTTCTACTTTTCTTAACAAACACCTGTCTTTCAAACTAAGACAGCTACATGCAGAATAATGGAAAGATTCTTGGGCTACACAATTTAGCAGACTAGAAAACGTCCTTTGTCTTTACTGTTCCACTCTAAATGGATTTGACACCTTGCCAAATTTTAGTAGTATAACTATGCAACATAATTTAAGAGTACAAACAGAGGAATGAGTCTCTGTTTTGTCACATTTGTGTAAGAATTGGGAAAAAAAAAGCTTCCTATCACTTTTCATTCACTTTTTGAGGATTTGCACTTTTATTACAATTTAAATCTCAGTGGTCACAAAGGGTTGTGTTTCAGGTGAACAGCAAATGAAATCCTCATGCTTTTCAAGCAGTCTGTCAAATTCACAGTGACTTGGGAGATCCAGGAATTTGTGTGCCATATGTTAGTCCAGATGAACAATACCAACAGTATGTTTTTACATAGCTAACGTTCATGTTTGACAGCCTTCCCTAGTGTACTTTCTGGCCTAAGCAATACGTTCTCTAACTCTTCTCCCCCTGAAACCAATTCCTTTGAGTCATCTCACTTCTTTTTTTCCAGTCCTGACCTCTATTTTCTTTTTTAATTTTGTCTAGTTCTTCTCTTTCCTGGAGGGCTCTACTTATTCCTGTGAAATTGTAGCATTTCGTCTCCTCCATGTCCTTAAGTCTTTCTTCTCTTCCTGATCCACTCATCCTTCACCAGTGCCCTTTACAAAGTGTCTCTCACCGTTTGTGCTTTGTCTCAAAGAGGAAGGAAGGCCTTTTCCTCCTCTGCCCAGTTTGACCCTTGGATGTAAGAACAACTTGGAAATTCATGGCTAAAACTAATATCTCACCCCAGTAACTTCTGCAGTGCACACTCTCTGTGTTAAACCAATCATTTTAAAAATGAAATGCCATGGTGTCATTCCTACCTGAACGGGCAGGTACTTCTTGTAGGCATTGTCTGGGTTCTAGTTCTAAACTTTATTTTGGTGATTGAAGAATAAAGTAAAGGAGCTAAATGCCTGACAGG